>NW_013667753.1:107617-112451 GCF_000517525.1 Limulus polyphemus
CCAAAATTCACTGGTAAATTTTGATCCACAAAGCAGAGTTCTTGGTAAGGAATCTTACCAAATTAAATTGTTCTATCAAACTAGTAGGTAACATATATCAAGATTGTGAAACCAAAAAAATTAAATTGTTTATTTCAACAAGATGTATACGTTTCAGTAGACAAGAATTAAAGATACCTCAATCGATAGTCGTGATATGAGTATTATGATTGTGTACGTTATGTTAGAAATTATGAATATGCAAATAAGGAAGACACGTGATAATCACAGCTTATAAAAGATCGCGGTGGAACGGCGTGTATCAGAAATATATTGGGACATTTTTTAGTGTTTCGTAATGTGATGTCCGAAAAAAGTAAGCGCTTTTGAGAAGGGTAAGTAATAGCCCCTTTCGGTATCAAATTACTCATATTTTCAGATTATAAATATGTGCTTAGATTGGGGATTTAGAATTTCCAAGACATAGATATCTGTTGTTTTTAAAGTCATTTGAAAGCATGTTAATATGAGTCAACTTGAGGTACCAAGACCATCCCAAAAGAGCCTTGTAACAAGTCGCATGAAACCAAAGGTCAGCAGGAAAAGCCGTCCACGTGTGTCAGGCAACAGTATGCAATACAAGCAAAAAAGGATTTTCGCCTGGAAAAGTGACTCATGTTACGTGTACACAAGCTGCTTCCACAACATATCCGTTTATCCGTTGCATACATCATACATAAACGGGAGAATGAAACGGGTATTCATGTTATTCTATATGAAAACATCTCGATCAAGTCGTCGGACGCAGCGCCTACGGATTTCTGTGCGAATATATATATACTGTTGAAACAGGGACCGTGAATCCGTCGTCCTCATACGCTAGATGGATTATGGAATGCTATCAAGGAGAAGTGATGTGCTTTGGAAATGACAGCCGTACAACAGAGCCTTCTACAATGGAAACTACGCTACAATGCTACTGTCAAGATACACGGTCTTCAGATAGAGTATGACTGGACGTGATGTTATAGACTGTAATGGCGTGGTGAGTGTCCAAAATCATTTTAGTTTAACGTACCCACTCTCTGTATAACGCAGAGATTTAATTATAGCAGTGTATAGGCTGAGTGTGTTGTGTTGTTAAACGAACTTATTTATTAGATTATTTTACTCGTCCAAAGAAAAACCCATTTAGTCTCACCTAACAGTATGAATATATTTATGGATTTTGTTCATTCAGCCCGAGCAACTTGGTAGCTTAGCATCATCATAAACCTCCTTAATAAAACCCCCAGTGGCACAGCGGTAAGTCTACGGACTTATAAATGCTAAAATAACAGAGTTTCGATTGGTGGGCATAGCACAATTAGCCCATTGTGTAGCTTTGCGCTTAATTAAGACAAAAAAATCAAACGAAAACCTTAAAAAAAAAAGAGGCAGTTAGCAGCATAGACCCACTCAGCAATAGACAACTGAGAAACACAGACCCTTCATTAAATTGCGGTTTTTAAGCAGCATGTCTCAGTTTGTTTGTTTTTTCACATTCGAACCAGAGCAGTAGATTTTAAACAAGATGATATGAACTTTGATTTTTGAATTTACTTATATTGCTCCAACAACTTGAGAGTGAAAATAAGAAAGTAAAAATTTAATTTGTGCGCTATGTGAGAACTCAGTTATGCTTTTTTTTTAATCATTATTCATGTGATTATCATCCGAACTTTGTTTTTGTTAGATTTGTGTGTGTGTTAGTTTGCTTGAGTGAAAACCATTTAGTGAAAATAAGGTAGAAGTCCCTGAATATATACAGGAGCAACGAATAATCTATATCTCTGTGAAATATACAAACAGGAAATTTCATGAGTTGGGTTTTCAAGAAAGAAAAAGAAACGTTCACCAAGATGTATAATATTTAGGTTATGTTTGTAATATAATCTTGTTGCCAAAACGCTTTTCAATTTGTTGGAGTTCTTATATAAATAACCCCATTTACTTTTGTTAATATAAATGAATTATTTCACCGAAAGGGGGGAGGGTTGAAGGCCGCCTGGAAGAGTCACCTGTTTTAACCACTCGCACAGTAGTGTGTTCTCTGTGTGTGCACAAATAGCTCTTATTTTCCGAAACAAGTAAACAAACAAACAGTTTTTACGGTATTTACCCTACAAGGTCCCCGACATTATTTAATCTTCATTGTGTCGCCATCATATCCAATTTACCATTACTTTATTGTTTTCACGAAAGGGGGGCCAAAGGCCACCTGGAAGTGTCTCCTGTTTTAACCATTCGCATCACTATACAGTAGTGCGGGTTCAGTCAGTCAGTCAGTAGACACTGAAATGACGTCACATAAGGGACGCTTAACGTTGCAGTTTGTACTGTCGTGACGTCAGTAAAATGTGCGTATGCCACGAATCACGAGCAGAATTATGCACTCTGCAGGCTACAACACAGTATGTCATATGAACTTCAAAAGCAAGAAATAATATTACTTGTTACTCTTAATTTTGTTTTATTTTACTCTTGAAACAGAACACTTTCAGGGGCCCTGCAGATGTACGTCTAGTGTAATATATTTGGTTTATAACTACCCACGTACGTCCATGAAAGTAAATATACCGTGTAATGTCAGTAGAGACACAATTATATTAAATTATTTTTAAAATATCTCTATCTCACGCACAGTTCGTGAGTAAACTTTTCTAAACAAAAGAAATTAGAGAAAACTCTGAACTTTGTTACATGCTCTAACAACAGCCTTTAGCTACTCAAGTAGTTGACTAAAGCTCTCATCTTCGCAACATTTTGTTGTTTTGTATGTTTAAAGTTTAAACTTCAACATTTGACTACATTTGTTATATATATATATGACTTTTTGACGTTATATATTTATCAGAGCGAAACAAAATAATCTTATTAGACGTATTTTAATTTATTACTTACCCTTTATTTGTTTGTTTCACAAAAGGAGAACAGAAAACCTACTTTTATCCAGTGTTTATTCACTTTTATACTATAACTTAAGACGTTTGTTTAAGATATGTTAAACTGTACTCGTGAAGGCAAAACAACGTGTTCCCAACCTGCATTTAGTTTCGTTATTTTACTAACAAAATTAAAAAGCACATCAAAATAGTTTATAGATAGAGTTACTCAAACCATTATTTGTAAAGCTTTTTAAGTATGCTTCTATTCCTTGTGTGGATGGAATTGGTTCGTGAACAGAAACTAAATTGAGTTTGGACTTGTTCGGCTCATATGTCACTATGACTGAATATTGAGTTATTACATGAGAATTCTATAATATCATAAAATATTAATCCTCAATATTGTTTTCATTCTGCTTTACGTTAGTTGTAACTCAATACCTGCTGATTGTGATTTTGTTTATTTGTTGAATTTACGCCTATCTTGGAAAGAAAGTGCATAAGAATGTTTATGCTGTTTATATTTTGTTTCTGTTTTCTGAAAACACACACACGCATACACACACACAGAAAGTAAAACTACAGTCAGTGAAGGTGTTCTGAGCTTCCTTGTGACAAGCACCTCGATATTGTATGTAACACGTGGAAAAGTCAAATTCAAATAAGGTTCATCTCACTCTTCGAAACATATTTCACCATTCTTCTCCATCAGGTAAGGACTTGTGATAGAAAAGTCACTGATTTGGCACGAGGCTATTATTCCTGTGAACGTGAAAGTTTGATTCTTACCAAAAAAGTTCCTTTTCAGTTTCACGCATGGACGTCAAAGACTGTGGAGACGAGCCGAGCGTCAAGATGGGGAAGAAATAAGATCAGAATGACTTCTGTAGAAGCATCAAATCATCAGAGAGCACCATTTTGGAACGTGCTCGTTTTCCAGATGGTTATGGCGGCAAGGTCTGTTTGAGACAATTGAAAGATTTTTACAAAATAACGGAACCGTGTCATGTAGCTCGGAAAATAATTTGAGTTTTATCTCGTCTGGAAAAGTTAATAAGACTGTGAGGGGATGAAAATGTACCATGTACCTGGTGATTGTCTTTACCGATGACTTCGCATACGTTTTGAAATAAAACAGCACTTAGAATCTTCAAAAAAATTTCGCGAGGAAAAGAACATTCATGTTAGGGACTTGAATGATCCAAGTGAAGTGATAAATAGATACATATATAGAAACGAATTTTTTAAATCCTTTACATGAAACAATCACTAGGAAATCTTATCCTGCTGAATGACAAGAATGAATCAAATGTTTCAAGCAAATCAAAACTTTAAATTCACTTTTACAGAATCAACATTAATCTTTATTGAGTGTTTCGTTAGAAGTTTACCACGACAAGAATTAATTTGTCACCCGAATACAATGATTTATCAGATAAACCTAGTAATGTAAATAATTAATTCGTATGGTTTATTGTAACTCTGTTTTCTGACAATGTCTGCGTGATCTTTGTACTTGGACATTTTCGTGCTATTAATTTACATAAACATTTACACACACACATTTCAGGCAAAATTCAAAAGTGTGTGATTGAAAAATAAGACAGATTATTTGATTATTTGATTATTATTATGGTGATAATATTGGATTAAGAAATCCAACTTTACGTTTTAATCAGAACCAAAGTTTTGTTCATTTCAGTAAAATGGTTTTTATATAATTTTGTTTCTGCATTTTTAATCTAACATACATTTTTGTGCGTAACACTACCACCAATTTCCCATTTGTATATTGTAAATGTATAGAAATTATTGTTGCGTTCTTATGTATATGTACATTATTTATGTTGTACCTATATTGTACCTTATGTATATCAACATTATTTATGTTATACCTATATTGTACCTTATGTATATCAACATTATTT
>NW_013667753.1:112750-121515 GCF_000517525.1 Limulus polyphemus
AATAATTAACATATAGCAAAATATACAACTATTCAATCACAGTTAAGTTTAATTTATCCTATTTTTCTCTGTTAACATTATACTGCACTGTGTGCCTGTGCTATTATGTAGGGATGATGCAAAAGTCATCCCTACTAGCTTGTTTGCATTGTTTCTGAAGGATTGATATTAGCCATCTCTACATTTACTTCCATTTCGAAATTATGTCTTTACTTTTACATTTACTGTCCATTAATAATCACTTCTACTACGTATTTTTTTGTTAAAACAATTTCTCTATTTTCAAAACAACACACCATAGTCCTCCTTTTTCCGCAGTTTTCTTACTCTGTCTGTGTAATTTAGCTATATACTGTACTTACCTGGCCTCACATAAAACATTTTGACAGAAGCGTATAATTTATTTCCTTATTTCCAAAGTTACTATGCGGGAAAAAGTTCTTTCAATTCTTGAAGAGCGCTGATGCGGTTCTATTTGTTTATTTAAAGTAGTTCTGGTAGATTGATTTTCTCCTACTTTCATCCCATTGTTTTCTCATCACTACCTATTTATCAGCTAATGTCACTGTCTCACGTGCATTTTCTGGCTTCTTATCTTTTTATCCTATTACTAACAGTGTGGGAAATTTTGTCAACATTTGCTCTTGCAACACAAAGTCTAGAATTTTGTCAGCTTCTCCAATAAATTTAGATCCTCCAATCTTGTTGCACCCTCTTTAAACGTCAGATTTGCCGTTTTTTTGTGACTCCCTGAACTTTCTTCCATAATTTCTGGACTACACTAATAACCCATTAATAAATAAATAAATAACTCAGTTCACCACTTCATACTTTAATTAATCCGAATTCTCAGCCTTATTGTATGTCTTCCAGGTAATGCAGGTAGTAACTTCTTCACCATGTCCTCCGTGTTTGCTCATTTTGTTTTCGAAAACGTAGAAAAATATACCTATATCGCTTTCGCAAAATTTAGGTTACTACACTTGGATGTTTCTTTCTCACATATAACAGGCAGTCGCAAGAATTACCCTATCCTTCAGCCATCATTAACTCTAATTCTTCTTCACCATGTCCTCTGTTTTTGCTCATTTTGTTTTCAAAAACGTAGAAAAATATACCTATATCGCTTTCGCAAAATATAGGTTACTACACTTGGATGTTTCTTTTTCACATATAACAGGTAATCGCAAGAATTATTCTACCTTAAGCCATAATTAACTCTAATTCTTTCTCTTATGCCTATCTTCTAATCCTATCCCAAGACGTTTTTTCTTCAGCTTCTATTTCCAAGCATTTATTGTTGCTTTGTTTTTAACTACGCGAACACTACCTAGCAGATCTCGAATTTTCATTAATTAGTTTGTTGGTTTATTTGTAGTTAAGGGCAAAGCTACACAATGGGCTATCTGTGCTCTGCCCACCACGGGTATCGAAACAAGGTTTCTAGCGTTGTAAGTCCGCAGACATACCGCTGTGCCACTAGGGAAGGGCTTTCATTAATGTCAAGGCTAGAAAAATTGTCTGCTGCGACCACCCACCTCAATTAAAACCTATCATATATTACCTTTTGTCCAGCTGCTACTATATGTTATACCCAGTTCTCTACATTTTTGTCAGCGATTTTCACTTCTCATCCGTGTTAGCGTTAACTGTGAAAAATATATCACATAATTTATAACCAGTAAGATTTAAAACCAAAATAGTCAAGATAAAAATAAAAAGGAAACTTACTCTCTTTCCCAACATCACTGACTTTTCCCCTAGGCTTTTGTTGAAAAGGTTCCAGCTTCAAACTCTTCTTTCATCGTTAGTTTCCATTTTCTAAGTAAGTGATGAATCCCACTTCTGACACCAGTTTGTTACAATCGTGCTATTTTCTCACTTTCTCTCTTCTTATGTACATCAACTTCATTTATGTTGTTTCTATATTCTTTGAAGGAATTGACTCACCTTCTAATGACTTAGAATGTTTAAGTCCCCAATTCCTTAGAGAATGACCAGAGCGCTCTCTTACACTGACGTGACTTTACTTTCTGACTTAGAAACATTATAAGACATTCAAACAGTATTACCTGACACCTTAATGCCTAACAGTATGTCATCGTTTCTAGCCTGGTGGGTCTAGATATCAGCAAGTAGGGCTTCCGATTAGAAGATCCTAAGTTCGAGCCACAATATACCTCTTAAAATGCTACATATACCCAGCTCTAGCGACGTTATAGCCGTAACAGTCATTTCCATTATCCTATTAAAAGTATTCGTATAGACGGTATGTGTTATTGACTGGTTCCAATCCCTCTGGTGAACAGTTCTAAATTAAAGTTGACTATGCTTGAACCTTGGGGTCTCTGACCTACTGTTTAGCCCATGCGTTGCATAAGGTGCCTCCTACAGGTTAAGAATTGTATAAGTAATACGATAATTACCTCTATATAAATTATGTACGGTGGTGTATCTATAACATTTTAACAGAAAATTACAATATATAGTCGAAAATCGATAAAAAATAACAACCATAAGTGTACAATAAAATGCAAGAAAAATATTCACTGGCAACAGTAGCGTATATTTTATTTCATATAATTACAACACATAAGAAAAATTTTAGAGTAGCAGGAAAAAAATTAAATGTGCCGCTCAGATCAAACTTGTTCGCAGTACATTAAAAAAAATAATTTTCCTACACATTCAGTCATTTCCATTACGATAAGCAGGCCACGTGATCTTGCTTCTATATATGAATGCAAACTGTGGTTTCCTCGTGAAATAGTATCAAAAATAGTTGATAAACAATTTTCAATAATGTTTGGCCTACTTCTGTGCTATTTCCATTAGCGTTAGTCCAAAAAAAACGAAAGTGCAGGGTGAATGAGTTTTATTGTTTGATCCATTTCCAATTCATCCTTTAATGTCGAAACGACCGTTGAGATCTTCTTTATACATCTAAGAAAATTCAAACCAATTTCCTATTCACCTAATCTTAATACTTTAACATTGTCTCCTTGCATTAGCTAACAGTTCGACTTAGTGTCTTATCTATTGTAAAGATACTTAACACATTTATTTTTTGGTGATGTGACGACTATAATGAACGACTTCATTAAACTTGTTTGGTTCTGTCTATGAGCTTATTTCAGTGTATCAAGATAGATGATAAATCGATAAATTTTATCTTACACTAATCAACGGGGTTAGAAAGTACGTGTTAGGTTAAACATAGATAAACATGGCAAAGACGTTTACACATGAATTAAACAATACGATGTTTACTTGGGTATTAAAAAATCAAGAAAATGAATATTCATTTAAGTAAGCAGTGGACACATTATTTTATTTATGAAGACAGTGGGGACATAATCTACATTTTAGAAAATAGTCTTTATCTAATCAAAACATTTTACTTGTACAAAAAACAGCCAAGACAGAAAATAAGCGACCGACCATATAAAGATGTGATATCACATTTGATCCAAGTTCCTTAAAATGGCTAATCGTGTAAAGATATAATGAAAGGTGGGTAAATTAAACAAGAAACAATTGGAGATACTTGACCCCTTTTTCTATTAATGTTTCTCTTTATTACAGTTGTCACGTATTTCCCAATAGTTTATTAGGAAACTTACTATTTTTTTATATATTACGTCTTTACATGGTTTCTCATTTTATACAAATTTAGATTTGTTATATTAAAACGATTCACCACGTCGCTACAGTCCATAAAGCCACATTCAGTCATGCTTTATTTGACAACTGTGACAATAGCTCTGCAGCTTAGTTTCTGTTACAGAAGTCTCCGTCGTAAAGCTGTCATGTCCTAAGCACAGTCCTGCTGTTTGAATGCTTTCTACAAGCCATCTAGTGCACAAATACGACGGTTTCAATACTTCAGTAGTACAAAAATCCACCAGCATTGCGTCAGACTACTTGACTACTATATCTTTGTATGGAATAGCATGAATGCTCGTTTTATTCTCCAGCTTCTTGAGGCATGCGACAGTTGAATGGATATGTTGTGAAAACACGTGATTTGTGTCGCTTTTTTAGACAGAACTCTTTCTTTATTATATTGCATAGTGTTGTCTAAGACATGTGAACGGCTTTTGTCACTGACACTTGTGTTCGTATATTTCCATCTGTTACAAGACACTGCACTTTGCTTAGAACAGTTAGGATACAACTTGTTGCAGATCTTTTTCTGAGTGGTTCTGGTGCCTCAAGTTGATCCACATTTCTTTGTTTTCCAATGTCATTAAGCACAAAGTATATTTCCATCTTGGAAATTCTAAATTCCTGATCTGAACACATCGTTGTGATCTGAGTATACGAACAATCTGTGTCACAAAATGGAACGATATTCTATCGCAACGCACTACTTACACAATACCAAACAATGTCAAAACGTAGTTATAACACATCCCATTTATATTTTTAAACCATTATTCTTAAAATCAGTACTTTGTTTCGTGATTATTATGTAAAAATTAAATAAAACTAAGATTCCCCTCCAAGTGGTATTTGAGTTTCAGCAGTCAGATGAACTACAGAATTCCTCATTTCAGATTTTTCCACATATTCCTAAGTCCTTAAGTCGTTAGTTTTAATTTGCAGGCTACGAAAAGCAATTCATCATTAAAATCAGAAAAGGTATATTCATTAAAAATATTAATATATGCGTTACAATTGTCAAACCCTAGTTCAGATTTATATCTGCCAGTGGAATTTCGTGTCTTGCCAGTCCTCGTTTGTTTACTTGTTTTGCTTTTTCAACAAAAGCCGAACCACACTTTTGCGGCTTATTTCTCTTGATCTAAAACATATGTGAAACTGCCGCTTCCAATATGATATAAAAGTGCTTAGAATTGTTCAGAAACATCAGATTAGTGGCATTACAGCATTTAGAACAGCTGTGGCAATACACAATTATGAACAACCAAATGTTCAGGTCCAATATATAGAGTCATGGTAGTGTTACTCCATCCTTTTACCAAAGTGCTTCTAGATATATTTAAACAGTGCTGACACGCTCTTTGTTTAGGTCGACGGTAGAAACTGTCCTTAATTTGTTAAATATTAGAGACATTGTCTTTATTTAAGATAGATACATTTAAACAGTGCTGACACAGTCTTTGTTTAGGTCGACAGTAGAAACTGTCCTTAATTTGTTAAATATTAGAGACATTGTCTTTATTTAAGATAGATATATTTAAACAGTGCTGACACAGTCTTTGTTTAGGTCGACGGTAGAAACTGTCCTTAATTTGTTAAATATTAGAGACATTGTCTTTATTTAAGATAGATACATTTAAACAGTGCTGACACACTCTTTGTTTAGGTCGACAGTAGAAACTATCCTTAATTTGTTAAATATTAGAGACATTGTCTTTATTTAAGATAGATACATTTAAACAGTGCTGACACAGTCTTTGTTTAGGTCGACAGTAGAAACTGTCCTTAATTTGTTAAATATTAGAGACATTGTCTTTATTTAAGATAGATACATTTAAACAGTGCTCACACAGTCTTTGTTTAGGTCGACAGTAGAAACTATCCTTAATTTGTTAAATATTAGAGACATTGTCTTTATTTAAGAGAAAGAGAAAACAACAACAACAACAACACCATTTAAGCAGAAAGCGTTGTCTTTACTTAAGGAAGTAAAATTTTTATTTCTGTAATTTAAAAATTCAAAATATTTATTATTTAAGTAAGCTTTGCTTGTTTTTTTTTAAGCACAAGACTATACAACGGGCTACCTTCTGTTCCCACCAGAGGTATCGAAACCCGGTTTTTAGCATTATAAGCCATTGGGGAATGACTCTGAATAAGCTAATTAAGGAGGAAGACCTTAGCTTTATTTAAGTGAAAGATGAAAACTTTTTTCTTATTCAAGTGAACAGTCTTTATTGAAAGTACCAACAGAAGTATAATTGATATTTTTGTCACTAGGAGGTGATTTGTCTTTATTTAAGTAAACATTGGAGACAGGTTTAGCTTCATAAAAAAATGAAGAAATTAACTTTGGCTAAGTAATGATGTAATATAATATTTAGTTAAGTAAAAATATCCATTAAGTACGAATACAGTATAGTGGTAGTTCGTATGTATCTAAATAAATAGTAAAGATACTGTGTCCATTTGACTATGCTTCGGAGACACACTCTTAACCATGTAAAGAATGAGGTCATAGTCTTTATCTTAGTTAGCAAATGGTGAACTTGCCTTTACTTAAATAAACAATAGAGATAAAATAAAGAGAAAAGAGTTAGATATAAAATAAAGATAGTTAAATAGGAAGGTAATATTTAAATATAGAACAGTCTTTATTTATACGCGTGGACAATGTCATATAAAAAAAAAACGTTATTAGTTTGAAATTATACCCATGAGACAATAAATTATAAGATCATTTTTGTTCTTATAGGCCTTTTACAACTGTTCTAGTTCTCCTTAGTTCCACTACTAACCGTACTACTCGAGAATAGACCTGAGGTAGAAAATTTACTCAAGTTACACAGTTTTATATTATTAAGAATGGTTATTTAAAAATATAACTTCAGGAGTTTTAATTAACCTTTATAAAGAAAGCTTCAGTGGTGTTGATTAGCTGCCTTCCTCTAGTCTATCACTGTTAAACTAGGGACGGCTAGCGCAGATAGCTCTCGTGTATTTTTGCGCGAAATTGAAACCAAAACCTATTTTTGTGACAATTGTTGTTCAGTATATAGATAGCTGAGAAAACTAGATTTTGTATTATCACAACAATTATATTAAACTTTATATATATATATATTAAAGTAGTTGTTGTTTGTAATTAAGCACAAAGCTACACAATGGGCTATCTGTGCTCTGTCTACCACGGGTATCGAAACCTAATTTCTAACGTTATAAGTCCGCAGATATACCACTGTGCCTCTGGGAAGCTGAAGTATTTACAACTTGAAACTTGATCTGATGCTCACTGAAGCCTGTAAAGTAGGATATTCAAGGAACATTCTGTTGAAAAGTAGGATATTCAAGGAACATTTCAACAGAATGTTCCTTGAATATCCTACTTTCAACAGAATAGGATAATCAAAGAACATTCTATTGAAAGTAAGATACTCAAAGAACATTCTGTTGAAAGTAGGATATTCAAGGAACATTCTGTTGAAAGTAGGATATTCAAGGAACATTCTGTTGAAAGTAGGATAATCAAAGAACATTCTGTTGAAAGTAGGATATTCAAAGAACATTCTGTTGTTGCCTATTTATAGATAGATATTTTTATCCTTAATAATCGTTATTTAGAAGTTGTTATAACAGCTATGTAAATTAATTTTCTCCCTAACTTTTCTGGAATTTTCTGGAACTCTTGTATACTATACTTCCTAACTAAGTATTTTTCTAGGACAAAAAAGGAACATTTTACAACAAGTTTGTTGATCGAAAATATAAGTTTTCTCATTTTCTATCCTTTCCGTTTAAATTAGGATTTCTTAGTTTAATAAGTTCCTTACAGGTGCGAATGGAGCTTGCTTGCTTGATTTTGTTTTGTAGTTATACCGTAATATTACATCGATCTAGAAAAAAGACCCGTTTCTTTGAAAATTTCATCAAGAAAAAACATCTGTCAGACGGATTTATTTATTTTATGACTAGTTCAATCTATGTTATTTTAACGCTCCTTCGTCAAATGCACGTGGCTTGTAATAGTATAGGCTACTGTAAATTAGGTATACCTTATATATATTTATTCATTGGAAATATTGATTTTTAGATTATTAGAAAAATTATATGTTACTGAAACAGAATGTCCAATATTACTTATCATCCCCTTCCTTGAAACGAACCCAAACATGAAAACATAGACAAAGGAACAATGCGAAGAACTTTAGATCCATTACGTTTCGAAAGCACTTTTCTTCAATAGGACACCAGTTAATACATTTTGACGTGAATGCCCTATGGTCCTTGTCTATATTCAGTAGCCAACTACAGTGGTGTATTCAACTATAGGTTCGTTTGATTCCAATAGATCTTTTTTCTAAGAATTAGAATGTTTCCAATAGTTATGGATGCAAAGGTTAACATCCCATCTTTACTATAATAATGACAAATATTGGCTCACCCTGTCTTACAAGATTTCACCATCATCTTACTTAGGCACCCATTTATTTCTAATATCAACTAAACTTTAAGTAATGTTTAAAGTTTGGTTGATATTAGATATATTTTGGATACCGTGGTATACGAATACATAATGGCAAACAGAACGTAACGTGTTCCACGAATGGTTTGATTACCGAACTTTGGGGTTTATATATAGAGATACATGGAAATGTTCGTTTGGTTGTCTTAGAACAAAATCTAATTGGGCTGTCTACTGTGTCTACCGCGGATAATCGAGCCCCGGGTTTTAGCATTGTAACCCGTAAACTTACCGCTGTCCCACCGGGGAACACAGGGAAAAGGATACCAACGATCAGATACAAAACATTTTGAACAAATAATCGTTTTAAGGGGGGTCAATCAAGTTTTAATTTTAAGGCAAACACTTTATTATTTGCGGCCATTGCGTAAATAGAATAATGAAAATAAAAATTTAATTACTTCGCGGTTCACTTCAGATCAACTACTTTTAATACAATGGCTTCCACGATAATTATTTCGCAGTTCACTTCAGATCAACTACTTTAATACAATGGCTTCCACAATAATTATTTCGCAGTTCACTTCAGATCAACTACTTTAATACAATGGCTTCCACAATAATTATTTCGCAGTTC
>NW_013667753.1:121872-135781 GCF_000517525.1 Limulus polyphemus
TTATTTCGCGGTTCACTTCAGATCAACTACTTTTAATACACTGGCTTCCACGATAATTATTTCGCGGTTCACTTCAGATCAACTACTTTTAATACACTGGCTTCCACGATAACTATTTCGCGGTTCACTTCAGATCAACTACTTTTAATACACTGGCTTCCACGATAATTATTTCTCATTTAGTGGTTTTAAGAATAAAATGATGGGATTATTTTAAGCTTACTTTATGGTAATAACAAATTATTTCATAAGTGACATTTGTGATAAAGTTATTTATATTAGATCTCGAGCTATTAAAACAAGATCCTATAAAGCTAACAGTTAGCTAAAAACAAAAGAAACACTATGACTGACGCATGAGATTAATTATAAAAATGAAAATATAATCAAACATCTCTTAAGTCATACAACATCAGAAGTTAAAGATTCAGAATGTGATAAGAAAGTTAAGATTCCTTTAAAGGCCTAGCTGCTAAGACTTTTTAACTTCTAGGTTCATCAAAGACAATAGAGTTCTGAGTACGTTGAAAGTCTCTAGGTGTCAAATGAATAATCACATCCCCTGAAATTAAAACGTAATGCATAAATCAACGACGAGAATTGCGCCAAAGATTTAACTATAATTATATGACATTACCTTAATTAAGAAATGTAACAAATTCTTAAAGTTATCGTATTATTACGATATTTGTAAAATGTAGTGTCAAATAATAGAATTTAGTAAAACGTTAACAAGACGGTTTATCAAAGGATGTAGTTTTTTTATAAAATTCTTCAGAACCGAAAGCATTTTTGCAAAAACCTTTCATATCTAATGTTTGATATTAGAGTATATTTAATTATATTCAATTTCCCAAAACTTCTAATAGTTGTAAGTTGTAATCTAGACATTATTATTAACTTACGATCAGAACAAACTTGGAGCAAAAATAAAGTTCAACATGATAAAAAGCTTAGCTAATTAAATATACATTTCTTACGTTTTTCCTTATAAAAATTAGATTGCATTGTTTCATTAGTTGAGTCTCCTAGCTGTTAACGATATTTTCGGCCATAAACCCAATAATATACCGAAAGCTCATCCAGCTTAAAATATTTAGATAAGTCCTAAATCCATGTACTAAGCTGACGATGCAAAGCAGTCTCTACGGTAAAAGTATAATAATGATGAATAAAGATAATAAACCTAGATATATTAAACATTCTAACCAATACTGTTAATGAAAGTAACATTGGAGAAATAGTAGAGCATAACTTACTTACGTAACATACAAACATTGGTCCTGAGCTTTAAGTACTATCGGAGATTTAATGTTCGTTGAACAACGTAACATAAGTATAATGTGACATTTCATTGTCTCCGATGGGACAACGGTATATCTTCGGATTTACAGCGCTAAAATCAAGGGTTCGATTCTCCTAGGTGGACATAGCAGATAGCCCGAAGTGGCTTTGCTATAACAACACATATACATTTCATTATAGTTATGTGATAATTACTAGGACTGGAACGCCACCTTCAGGAGATATATTTTGTTTGTTATCCTAAGTCATTTAACTGTATTAATATTTTTTCCCAGAGTTCACTGCAGATGGTGAATGGTAATCTTAGAAGTGGAGCGTTAGGTATTTGGTACTTATTCCTTCTTTCATTATTTAAAAATTTGGTCGTACGTGGAGCTTGCGAATAAAAGATAAGCCTAATGAATAGATGGTGTATCCTTTCCTCCGTGTGTGTCATATTTCTTTCAAAAAAAGTTCTATCAGTCTGACTTTGTGGCTTGTAATCCGGTTCTATTTCACTGTCTTTTAAGTTCGATGATTCTTTTTGTTTTTGTTTTTGCCTTGTTATCGGAGGAGCTGTTTTAAAATACCTTAGAGATGCTTTTTTAGGCTCTTTTCCTTTAGATGTTAAAATTCACATAAATAGTTGATAACACCTTTCCTGATTACTTTTTATTGTCAATATATATTTGTTTTCTTGAATGTATGAATTTTAGGTTGAGCCTTGCAAAATTAATTTTGATAAAAATATAAGCTTTTGTGTACTAATTACAGTTCTTTTTTTATCTCTTAATGTTCTTTTTAAATGTTTATATCTAGTTAAACTAAACACAATTTGCGTGATCTAATGAAATTCAAATTAAGATCATGAAGTTTATTAGCGAAATTAAATGACACATAGGAGACAGTGTGATATGTAAAATATAGCTAAAATGAATTAGGTTAACACATCTAAGAATAATTATGTACATATTATCTAACCATTTTCACCAGTATGAAGAGTTGAAAATGAATAGAATTAAAGCCGTAGTGATTGGTTACGCCTTCCTCCTTCCCTCCCCCCAGTGGCACAGCGGATTGTCTGCGGACTTACAACGCTAGAAACCTGATTTCGATACTCGTGGTGGACAGAAAACAGATAGTCCATTGTGTAGTTTAACTCCAAACAAACAAGCAATCTTTCTTTTAGGTAATTTTAAGAATTTTTCTCTTAATTTTATTTAAAATCTAATAATTTCTAGTTCGTTTTCTCGAAATTTAATTAATTAGCCTCTGATTCTAGCTCACGCTAAAATTGAAGTCTTATTAAATAGAATCTCAAAGTTGTTTATTCTTATTTGTGTTTTCTAAGAATAATTTAATATATTTTCTTAAAGCCTTATATATATGCTGATAAATTACTACTAAAACTTGTTGTATACTTTTCAATATCCGAGGAATTTTAATTTGTGAACTTCAAAAAGAAAACGCTGATATTTGAATCTAATAAAATGATTCGCAAGTTATCATGTTTTAAGTTTAGAAATTAGTTTCTCTAACTTTCCTTTGTTCTCCAGTGAGTGGCACAGCGGTATGTCTGCAGACTTGCAACGCTAGAATCCGGGTTTCGATACCCGGGGTGGGCAGAGCACAGATAGCCCATTGTGTAGCTTTGTACTTAATTACAAACAAACTTTCCTTTTTCATCTTTTGAAGTTTTATTAGCTTCATCGGTAATTTTCGTTCAGAAGTCAAACAAAAGCCCTCATATGCATCTTAAAACTAAATATTAAAGCAATATTTGTTTCACAAACAAACCTAAGGCTGAGCGGTTTTCATCATGTAGAATTACACTTTGGGTTAATTGCACTTTGGCAGAACGATTGCACATATGAATGCAGTAGCATGGCATTATGGGCGACATTTTTAGTCCTTATATCATTGGTTCGTGGCGATTTCTCGACCGTTTGAACAGTAGAATTCCTTCTGAAGCAGTAGTTAAATAAGAATAAAAATTTCTAAAATAAATGCAACCAGCGAGATCGCCTAACACTGCACAACCAACGGACGAAACATATCGTGAGAGACCATCTACTTTTAGGACGGCAACTACGACCAAAACCATACTCCAAACCAACCAATCCGGGGCAGCGTTCTCGTCCGTAAAATAACGGCCATGATCACAAACAAATCATCATTCTCATACACCAGATGGATTATGGAAAGCTTTCAGAGAGAAATGGTGTGCTTTGGACCTTCTCTTATCACCAAAGAGAACCCTTTGACTAAACTTATATTTTGTCACGTTATATGTGTCGCAGCATATGCCGACGATACCTCTATCCAGAGTTTGTTTTTGGAAGGGAGGAGCTAAGCATATGCTTTGTTGGTGGTCTAAAGGGTTACTTTAAAGTGTGTTGTTCCTATCTTGCTGAAGACTGGAGGTTAGGACGCCCGACTCGTAATCTGAGGGTCGTGGGTTCGAATTCCCGTCACCGATCATGTTCGTCCTTTCAACCGTGGGACGTTATAATAATACGGCCAATCCCACTATTCGTTAGTGAAAGAGCAGACCAAGGGTTCGCGGAGGGTGGTGTTGACTAACTGCCTTACCTGCCAAATTAGGAACGGTTTTCGCAGATTGCCTTCGAATAGCTTTGTGTGAAATTAAAAACAAACCTATCTACTGGTACAGTTGACTAGATAAGAAACACGAAACTGAGCGAGAAAAAATGCTGAAAAACTGGAAACATAGCAGCCTCTTGAAACATGTGCTTATCGAATCCCAGAATACAGTCATACTGACTCATATACGCCTTTGGTCTTCTCAAACCTGGACTTTGAAACTGATATTCACGTATGGTGAAAGTCTGTTAAAAGTTGGCCCGTGTGAGATATGAATACATCTAGTGATAGCCCGGCATAGCCAGGTGGTTAGGGCCCCGGCATGGCCAGGTAGTTAAGACGCTCGACTCGCGATCTGAGGGTCGCGGGTTCGAATACCTGTCCCACCAAACATGCTCGCTCTTTCAGCCGTGGAGGCGTTATAATGTGACGGTCAATCCCACTATTCGTTGGTAAAAGAGTAGCCCAAGAGTTGGCGGTGGATGGTGATGACTAGCTGCATTCCCTCTAGCCTTACACTGCGAAATTAGGGACGGCTAGCGCAGATAGCCCTCGTGTAGCAAAACAAACAAACAAACTGTTTAAAGTTTAAGAAATAATCATAGCCGATATCAGAGAGAGTACGATCAGTATTAAAAGAAGTTTCAATGGCAGCGGGGGACCAGAAATATCTATAAATCGCGATTAATTCTCAGAGTACCCTAAAACATCTACAAGTTTTGAAAAAGATGATTTAATGATAACGAACAGATGGTGAAAAGATAAAACATTAATTGAATTTCCAAATAGACTTGTTTTTACATAATTATAATGCTCTAATTATTAGCAATATATAGACTGTTTTAGCATGTTTTTGATTTATCATTTACACGGTTATATGAATAGTAAACTTTGTTAATGTTCTGTTTTTTTGGTTTCATCTAATGGAAAGAATAATGAAAATTCAAAACATTTACACACCATAGCTTTTATTTATGTGAAATCACCTCAGGAAAGACAAAAGCTTGGTTTTGCTGATTTACTGTTGTTTTTGTGTTTGTTTGTTGTAGTTAAGCACAAAGCAACACAATGAGCCATGTGTGTTCTGCCCACCACGGGTATTGAAACCCGGTTTCTAATGTATAAGTCCGCAGACATTCCGCTGTGCCACTGGGGGGCTACTGTTCTGGTGACCCATTCATGTTTTCTTATCATTTTCAGACGATTGCTTAACATTGCTATCTCTTGATGACAGTCATTTTTTAACAAATCTGAAATGTAAGTCGTCAAAAGTGTTGAAATGTTGGAAACTGGACTGACGCAAAGACGAGTTTGTTCATTTTTATAACTCCAGGCCTATAGTTAGAAGTTTACAGACGCACCATCAGACAGCGTGGACAAGGTTTTAAGGTTAGTTACATCATGTAATGACCGTTATCTGCACAACAGAGCCAGTGAAAACTGTGGATTCAAGTACATATCTATTGTGGATTCAATTACATATCCATTATGGATTCAATTATATATCCATTGTGGATTCAATTACATATCCATTGTGGATTCAGTTATATATCCATTGTGGATTCAAGTACATATCTATTGTGGATTCAATTACATATCCATTGTGGATTCAATTATATATCCATTTTGGATTCAAGTACATATCCATTGTGGATTCAATTATATATCCATTGTGCATTCAATTACATATCTATTGTGGATTCAATTATATATCCATTGTGGATTCAATTACATGTCCATTAAAATGGAATATTTTTCATTAACCACACGCATACATCATAAGTCCGGCTTAATGTCGAGAAGCGCTTCCTCAACGCTATCACTGACCTCACGACTTGTTTGAACTTTTGCCACTGGTTATTTAATCAATTGTTTTATCATCAAATTAATTTAATGAATTACTTAAATTCTATATGCTAGGTGGCATGGCCAGGTGGTTAGGGCCCCTGCATGGCCAGGTGGTTAGGGCCTCTACATGGTCAGGTGGTTAGGGCGCTCGACTCGCAATCTGAAGATCGCGGGTTCGAATCCCCATCCCTACCAAACATGCTCGCCCTTTCAGCCTTGGGAGCGTTATAATGTGACGGTCAATCTCACTATCCGTTGGTAAAAGAGTAGCCCAAGATTTGGCCGTGGGTGGTGATGACTAGCTGCCTTCCTTCTAGTCTTTCACTGCTAAATTAGGGACGGATAACGCAGATAGCCCTCGTGTAGCTTTGCGCGAAATTCAAAACAACTCTATGCTAGACAGATTACTTATTCTCAGGAAGTGCCGAAAGCCTAATTTTGTAATCTTCTTCTGTAGTCATTTGCCAATTAGCTGATAGTTATTCAGAGGAAGTATTAATTACCGAATATTACGTTTTTTTTATCCTAAACTTTTCCATGTGAGACTAAACACAGACTCGTGGCGTCACAGTTATTAGATTAGTTCACATGTTAAGGAATGAAATAAACATTCTTTACACCTGATCTTCCTCAATAACTAAAATAACTTAAAATACCAAGTAAGATTAAGAACAAAAAATTATGAACCCTTAAGATTACCGTTGTAGTGTGTTGTGGGTACGAAGCGTGTTTACTTTGATAATTAAAATAATGATCGTTAGGTAATACTTAGATCTTTGAAAGTATAATTTTTAAGTAAAATGTACCGTAAAATGAGGTAATTAGGGACAGACTTTTTTTTTCCCCTTTGCAAATTACATATCCAAGGCTCTCAATTGTCAAGCTATGGCTTGAAAGCAAATGAAATTGGTGGATAGGTGGCGCAATTGTAGCTTAACTGGGTCCCAGAGGGATCATGATTTTTTTTAATTTATCAAATGTATGTTCTTAATCGCCCCACTACGGGTGGGTGATTAGTTATGTTTAGCTCTAATACTGGAGTGTATGAATAGGGAGAACCAAGATATGTTTACATAAAAAATTAACACAATAGCCACAATATTGCCATATTAATTTCTTGCAAGAATAGCATACTTTTATTATTATACAAACTTACCTTCTCAAAAACAAGGGATCATTGAAACACATACCAAATGTGCGTCTCATGACTTTTTTTTTTGTTGTTAAGTGAAACTCAAATTGAAAGCCAGAAAAATTTAGAAAATGAGCGTGCCTCATCTCGCGTAGTTAAGAATTAAGAACGGAAAACAACTTCTATTAGACATTCAAAGTCTTCTGCTTGAGATAAAAAGATACAAGCTTACAGGTATAATGGAAAACTATCTGAAACATTCCCTTAGCTTAGAAACTAAACACCGTAATAATCCAGCCAACGGATCATTTGAAATAAATATTAAATGTGATTGATATTTTGCAACTAATCACCATCGTTTTACAGTACCTGTCGCATTTGTTAATTATGGGTTCCTGAATAATCTGGTGTTTACAATAGAACAAACGATACATTTCACTCGTAATATGTGATCTTTCGAAACAAAGTAATACAGTTTGTGCTCAATCTCAGACTCTCCTAAGGAGCTTTAATTGGAGGAGGATAGTAAGTATAAGAATTTTTTTCGAACATTGGCTTTCAAAAGTAGATGAATAAAAGTAGCTGATTAAACATTGCTGACAGGCTTAGCGGAAAACCTAGCCTCTAACAGGGATTTTCTTTTGATTAAGGTCAACAAAATAATAAAAAAAGCAAGTAAGTAAAGTAGAAGGGCTAAATATTTTAGAACCAATGACCATAGCCTTTCCATAAAGAAGCATTAAAGTACTTTTCCAGCGAGATTTCAGATCGATATAGGCGAATCTCTTGTGTGGAAGAGATTCCTAATCAACCTTATTTTCTCTCTTTACGAATCTAAATCCCAATGGGCTGAATGCTACCAGATTTTAACACTCGTATAACGGCAAAAGATGCGTTCAATCTCTTAAGTACAATCTTGAACAAATATCTGAAAGAACGCCTGAAAGCCGAAATCGATGCCTTGTTTGAGGAGAAACGGATTCGCTTCGAAAGAACAAAAGAACACATAAGCGACATAGGATTATTCAGTTCTTTCACATCATTATTTAACCTCGCGAACTTTCAACATCACCAGTTAAAGAACCAAAAATCTCACTTCGATAAATCTATTCTAAAAAGAAATTCTTGAAAGAACACGTTTCCTTTTTAGAGAATGCCAGTTCATATGCCGCAAAATTAGAATATTTAAGAATGAAAAACTACTCTTTCTTCACAACGATCAAGCTAATTTCCCAAGGTTTTACAATCGATTGGATTTAATTCTAAGTAGTTTTCTTTCGTCTAATTTACTACTTTATTATAGAGTTATTATATCAAAATAAATCATTGTCTGGGAAAATTAGAAGAATACAAAATGTTGTTTTGTTTGTGTTTTTTTTTTGTTAATTTTGCGCAAAGCTACACGAGGGCTATCTGCGCTAGCAATCCCTAATTTAGCAGTGTAAGACTAGAGGGAAGGCAGCTAGTCATCACCACCCACCGCCAACTCTTGGGCTACTCTTTTACCAACGAATAGTGGGATTGACCGTCACATTATAACGCCCCACGGCTAAAAGGGCGAGCATGTTTGGTGGGAAGGGGATTCGAACCCGCGACCCTCAGATTGCGAGTCGAGCGCCCAAACCAAGTGGCCATGCCGGGCCTAATACAAAATTATTCTTAAGTACAGTTCACCAAAACAAAGAATCTGATTTGAAGGTACTTAAAAAAACAAAAAAAAAACTACCATATCTTTTAACTAAACAGCAAACAAAATATTATAATTTCAATTGCGATAAAAACTGACATGGCTCGTTTATCATGCTACAAGACTGCATGTTGATTTAAAAAATAATTGCCAGTATTTAGATGTGGACAATGGCCTTCAGCATATCTGAAAACGTCTGTTGATGTATTATTTTACTAATTATGAATTACAAATAAAGTTTCAAGTGATGTAAAGATCTGTGATAAATATGTCACATTATAAGTCAAAAACATTGCAGGTAATAATATTTAAAATAAAGTCCAGCAATAATTTTGTCACAGTGATCCATCGTTTTAATTAGCAAACTGAAATAGCAAATAAAGAGAAAAGGATACCTACCAATCCAAATATGGGTTGACGTGAGATTAAAATCAAGAAGAAAACGTGCCCCATCTTTGCAATAGTGAATTACTGAAAACGAAAAGTGTCTAAGCTGAAGCTAAAACCATCCGTTTGTGAAGAAGTTGAGAGCAACGTGATTGCAACCAAAAACAAGATGTCATCTTTTACCGATGTATTTAAAATTATTATTGTTATTTGGCCGTATTTACGTATTAGTGTTACAATTAGTTCTGTAGAGAACGTGTTTCGTCATACAAAAACTATACTTTTGGAATACTTATTTTTCTTCGGTATGCGTCCCTTAGCTTTTATAAAACCCACCCAATCATGCAAATATTAGCTAATAGTAACACGGACGGGCTATATTTATATCGCTAATAACAGTGACATCGGATAGATTGAGTTGCGAGATTTTGTCATCTCTAACAGACTGTATGAATGCAAACCTATATAACTGGTTACCTCTTCTCCTTTCAACCCTGGAAATTTTATTACGGATTTTAGTGTTACAAATCCGTTAACTTAATGGAGACACTTAATGTTTCTAGTAACAGTCTTTATTGTTTTGTTTTTGTTTTTGAATTTAGCGCAAAGCTACACGAGGGCGATCTGCACTATCCGTCCCTAATTTAGCAGAGAAAGACTGGAGGGAAGGCAGCTAGTCATCACCACACAACGCCAACTCTTGGGCTACTCTTTTACCGACGAATAGTGGGATTGATCGTCACATTATAACATCCCACGGCTGAAAGGGCGGACATGTTTGGTGGGCCTGGGATTCGAACCCGCGACCCTCAGATTGTGTGTGTGGAGCGCCCTAACCACCTGGACATATTGGGCCCTCGAAACGTTAGAGAAATATCATTTGAATTTCCAAGTATTTTTGTTTGTTTGTTTGTTTCGAAGTTAATCACAAAGCTACACAATGGGCTATCTGGGCTCTGCCCACCATGGGTATCGAAACCCGGTTTCTAGCGTTGTAAGTCCTCAGACATACCGCTGTGCCACTGGGGGGCAAGTATTTTTGAAACATGCTCATAATTTTATTATAAATATAAAAGTATTATATTATACATTTAGAAATAATTATGGCAATTTTTTATTTATTTTTGTAACACGTTGCTTGTGTTTTTATTTTTTTATTCGATGTACATATTCCGTTTTATGAAAAAAAAAGAAACGTAAACTAATTTCTTATCAACAACGGTGTCAGTAATTGACCAATCACAAACCAAAAGATTCTATTACGTGTGTAAAAACATGTTGAAGGTTGTAATACCGAGTATAATAAAAAAAAGACACCCCATAATTTCCTCGCCTATTATAAATAACCTATAAAAATACTATTTGGTGCTTGAACGTTTATTGGATTGAAACTATAACCTAAACAGAGTAGTTATAGCGTAAGCATCCTCCAACGTATATATATATATATTTCAACACTATGATTGTAACCTTTCACATTTCGTTAGAATCGTTAATCAAGTAAAAGACAGAAAATTATTCATTTTGGGCCTCTTTATTAAACTTTGCGACAATGTAATTTAACATATTTACAAGGAAGCTTCATAGAGGACATACTTTAACAATCTAAATTATAAGACATTGGGTTATTTAAAAAGTTTTAATTTGCTTACATCAATTTATAAGGATTTACTAAATCAACACAAGTCTAAACACACACACACACACGCACACACATTTATATATATATAAACATATTACTTTCGTCTCCGTAACGCAGAAAACTAAGAGATTTGAAGCCATAACACAAGAAGAGATTTGAAGCCATATTATTCACCAGGCATCATAACACTTTTCAGAATTCTTCAAACTTGGGAAAACAATGGTCGCAGAGTGAACTGTGAAACAGGTAATGTGAATATTGTCTTCTTTGTTCACAAATAACTCTGGGTCTTGATAAGCTTTTCCGTCCAGAAATACATTTCTTAAAAACTCAGTTTTCGTTCAGCTTTCTAATTACGTACTAGAAAATCCTTTTAACCACAGATCGACTTTTGTTTTTTCAATATCACAAACGTTACTTACATGCACTCGGAAACAAGAAAAATAGAAATAAAACACCAACAACAAAGATCCAACTAATTAACAGTCGTATCTTTCTGTGCACCAACAAATTTATAGATCCATAAAAGTCAAATTTTCTTTTCCTCGGCTACCGTCGATGGCCGCATTTCATTAAAAATAGCACATATTACTCAATAATGTTGTTAACGCAAGGGCTATAATACTGTTCTAAGTAATTCATTTTTGTATAATCTACGCTTCGTATAATCTATTGCCAGAGTTAGTTGATGATGAGTTACGTACGTTTGATTATAACATGGAATTATGGAACGGCCGTAAACTTGCACACAGTTTCTTCTGATCAATACTTAACGCATGTTGTAATAGCTTTATTCTGTGAAGAAGGGTTTCGCCGAGTCCAGTTATGATAAGAAAACTAGTTAAACGGACAGAACGGCTTATGTGCTGAAATATCTTTATACGTCTAGTTTAATTAAAGGGAAAACACCCATGGAAACCAATTCCGGAAGTTCAAATTACCAAGTTTATTACGCATAAAACACTTCCGGACAATTTATGTATTTCTAAATGGACTAAATGAAAAGAGATGTCTATAATATCTGTTCCTAGGTGTTCACAGTTGAAACGAACGAGACAAAAACGCTAATGGTCACTATTCTAGGGTTCAGTATATTAGATTTATTATACATAATATGTAACAGCTCTTCAATTACTTGTGTTATTCTAACTCTCATTTAAATGAAGTTAAAAGACCACATCCAAAAAGATCAAGATCTTCAGACGTCACTGAAAAAAAAAAAATTGAATGGCATTTCATTGGTGGACCCTTATATATACTGCCACTCTATTGGTTGAACTTAAATATTAGGTTCCAATCCGTTCCTCTGCTATTGTTTGTTATAATCTATTAGCAAATTAACCTGTCATCATAGTTTGTTTTTTTTGTTTTTTTTTTTGAATTTCGCGCAAAGCTACGAGGGCTATCTGCGCTAGCCGTCCCTAATTTAGAAGTGTAAGACTAGAGGGAAGGTAGCTAGTCATCACCACCCACCGCCAACTCTTGGGCTACTCTTTTACCAACGAATAGTGGGATTGACCGTAACTTTATAATGCCCCCACGGCTGAAAAGGGCGAGCATGTTTGGTGGGACCGGGATTCGAACCCGCGACCCTTAGATTACGAGTCGAGTGCCCTAACCACCTGGCCATGCCGGGCCTTCCTTCATAGTGAAACACGGTGAATTCACACTGAGATACTACTTTGATAGACTAATAATAGAATATAAATTTTATCATATTCCATCTCACAAAGCTATTTAAATATGGTATTTTTCTCTTGTAAAATACTTACATTTAATTGAATACTTTTAGTGACACCTTCCTAAAGGCAAGACTGTTCGTACAGCTTCTAAATACGAGTTCGATTTTTTTTTTTTTTCGGTCACCAGAAAAAAATAAAATAAAGTTTTTCAGAAACGTCTTGGATTTGTGTTGAACAGGAAAGCAACTAGCAGTATATTTGTTATTATTTGTATGTACATGGGATTATCATCTAAAACTATTCAATGTCTCTGTGCTCATGATTACTGACTCTAATTTAGGACTGATGTTTTACGGTTTTAATCATTTTGATTTTACTTGAAATCTTTTTAGCCGCGGCTCATAGAACGGCTCTGAGTTCTTTTCTTCAAGTACAAACTTTTAGCTCATAACTCCGTCATCTCTTCCCCGATTTGAGATATAATTACAGTTTTGGACTCAGGGGGTCAAACGCTTTCGATTGATGTGTTTGGCCACGCCCAATGTATCATAGATTAATTTCTCTAATACTGCCTAAAAGAATTTCAAGTTCCGCGGCTATTGGGGATTCTCTCTTGTTCTTTAGGGAAAAAAAAAACATTATTCAGTTAACTATGAAAGTTGTAAATAGAACCAAATTGTTGAGAATGACAAATCATTAGGAAAAATTCATTCTTGTTTCACCTGAGTATTTTAAATAAGTGATTGTTGTTCTTGGATTAAAAGTTATTTTAATGTTTGTTTGTGTGTAATGAAGCACAAAGCTACGCAATGGGCTATCTGTGCTCTGCCCACCACGGGTATCGAAACCCGGATTCTAGCGTTGTAAGTCCGCAGACATACCGCTGTGCCACTGGGGGGGGCAATTATTTTAATTCACAACCAACACTAGATTTGGAAGTTCGGTCGAACACTTTAAGTATCTAAAAATAAGCATTTGTAGGAATGAATATCGTGAATATAATTAATTAATTGAAGATAGAAATAGTTTTCTTATTATCTTTCGAAAATTATGAAATTTCGTTGGTTCTGAACAAACAGTTTCAAGTTGAAAATAATTTTTTTTACAGAGGACTGCAGGAGGCGATTTTTACATCCATAAACATAATTCTAAGCAATATCCAAAAGATTAGAGGTTTTATAGTTTCTTTTTGACACTTCAATGGAATGCATATGTTTTCAAGGTCCCTACCAGTCTACGGAGCATAAAACGCGACTTTGAGAATGCCTGATGGATTGGATCATCAATCAAAGTTTACTGATTGTAGCGAAGTCGACCTGAAGAAACTGCGTTTAAACGCGTTTCACATTCAAGGCAAACGTGACAAACATAGATGGACTGTAAAATAATGATATTCATAAAATATGTGCGTAGTTCTTTTTCACCTTTCTATTATATATATGTTGTTGTTGTTTTTGCTAAGACTGTGGATAACAAAAAAAGATAAAAAAAAATGTCACTAAACATTCACCAAACTGTTCAAAGTATTTTCTTGTTTTTCTAAAAAAAAGGGCGGGTTTTTCTCGCTCTAAATTAGGCGTTTCCTCTTCCTAGATAAATAATTACACGCTTTTATTGATAATATATATATATATATATATATT
>NW_013667753.1:136064-138533 GCF_000517525.1 Limulus polyphemus
CTAGTCTTACACTGCTAAATTAGGGAACTCTAGCGCAGATAGCCCTCGCGTAGCTTTGCGCAAAATTCCAAAACAAACAAACAAACTTTTTCAAAGTATTTGCATGCACAATCAGCCACCTATTAAAGAAAACTGTATGAGTAAACTAGAAAAAAAAATATATATATACCAAGAATAAGTGGCTATTGATCAAGACGTTAATGTCTGAATTACAGAAATTAACGTATCCGTCATCGATCATTAAATTATATAACTAAAGTACGTTTACCAATCTCGTATTAAATCGAACTATAAGCATCTATAATACTTTTAATTAAAGCTGAAGATACGTTTTATGCTAATAATTCAAGGTTGGTACGACGAAAAACTTTGACGGGTTTTGTTAAAGCAAGTTTAAACAGTTGAGACGTAAATATTTTAATTACGTTCAGTTTTCTGTTTCTTTTCGCAATACAAAAATATAGCGTTGTATACGTTTGATCGTTACAGTCATTTTCTTTCTACTTTCAACATTCCGTCGTTATGTATTTACGACTTTTCTAAAAATGCCTTTATTACTTATTTTTCAAACTCATCTCTACTAGTATTATCAGAAAACAAAGGTTTCATTTCAAGTTTCCATCATAACTCTGTGTGCCTTGCAAGTAAAATTGAGCTCATGTCTTCGAACTTTACACAATCAAAATGATAAAACGGATAGGCTCTGTGCTATTTTTTAAATTTTTCCTATAAAGTCAGAACGGCGTATCTGTTGAAAATATACAAGGATTCAAGCTTCAATTAATTCATTTCACACTGAGATAATTACGTGTATTTCACGGTTTAGGTTTCATTATTTTATCTTACAACTACATAATCAACTCTTAGAGACCTGCCCTGCGCGTGATTTTCACACTAGTCGTATTTAAATTTGATTGACATTTATAAAGCTATAATGAAAACGTCAAAGGAAATAAAACACATGCGCATCATCGTAGACGGCACACTATACTCCACACATGTTGATCGTTAAAGTACACTTGTTGTTACCACATAGAAACATATGAATAGTGTTTACTTGGGGGGGGGGGGGAACGATCCCTCGCATTCTCGACATCAGATGTCCTTGTATCATCAACTACATTGTTTCACTCTTCCACGAGCTTTCTCTTTAAATGTTTTCAGTTTATATACGCACAAACAGCAAACTATACACCAGAGACAGTAAAGAAAGAAGACGATGAATCCACCGGACAGGGGTCGCCACAATCGCAGCGGTGTCTCGTACTGTAGGAAGTAGAGAAGAAAAAAAAAAGAGGAGATACACTGACCAATGAATTTTAATAAAATATATCTGAATTATTATTCGAATAATTTTAAACTACACTAAAAATGTGAAATCACAACATAGACTGGGTAATACATAGGAAATAAAACTGTATACGGATTTTAATGTTTCATGGTCTTACTTTGAAGAACACTTATAGATGCGAAACCGGTAAAACATAAAATAATATTTAAGTTTCTATTTTATATTTCTCCGATTTAATAAACTCTAATTTCTTTATATATATGTGTGTGTGTGTGTGTGTGTGTGTGTACACACTATTTTTAGAGTGTTACTATAACAATTTGTAACAACATTTAGAGATTTTTCTTCCATAAACCCATGTGTTATATCTCAACCATAATATTGAAAACATAAATATATTTTTTTCCTTACATGGAACATACACTTGTATATATATAGTATCCTATCTCATAAGACAAAAGGGGTTATATTAATCCCGTGCTGCCCGCAAGCTGAAAAATCTTTTATCTTTCTCTTCTGGACTTCCACATTAACAACTGACAGCGACACAATGAGATCAGATTTTACCTCCATTAGAAAATTGCTACGCTACTAGATGTGCCCGCCAAACGGCATCCATAGTAACCTAACAAAAGGGCCTTACATATCAAGTATTTCTATTCTCGTGCGAGCCACGAGACTATAGGAATCTTACATTGCTATTAACTGAATTTTTTAAAAAGAAACTTGTAGATGGTCCATTAGATTGTCATAATGGTGCAGTAAGGTTATTAACCTGAGCGTTTATTCTCCAAATCTGTATTATTTATCTTTATTCAAACATCGTTAATTCCTGTTAAATAATATATATAACTACTTTAATATGGTTCAACACAGTAAATATACAGGCAAAAACTTTGTACATTTTCTAGTTTAATATTACCTGTAAGTAAACCTAAAATATTGAACAGAAACACAACTCATTAATCAATTTTCCTTTTAAGATTTTTTTATCAAAATTTGAAAAAAATTAAAGAAATTTCTAATTTAAAAAAATACGGAGTCTTAAACTTTATTTCGTCAATCGAAGGCCCGACTTGGCCTAGTGGTTAGGGCGTTCGACTCGCAATCTGAAGGTTGCGCGTTCGAATCCCCGTCACCGAACATGCTCGACCTCGCAGCCCGTGGGGGGGGGGCGG
>NW_013667753.1:138675-146580 GCF_000517525.1 Limulus polyphemus
GTCCGAACTACTTCGAAGGGTTAGGTCGGGTTCGGTAAGTACCCCGTCCCTACCGAACCGAACTGCTCGCCTCCGTCAGCCGTCGGGGAGGGGGGGCGTTATAACGTGACGGTCAATCCCACTATTCGTTGGTAAAAGATTAATCCAAGAATTGGCGGTGGGTGGTGTTAATTAGCTGCCTTCCTTCTAGTATATCACTGCTAAATTATGGACAGCTAACTCAGATAGTCCTCGTGTAGCTTTCCGCGAGATTAAAAAACAAACAATCAATCATCAGTGAGTTTTGCATTAAACGCAGGTCGTGTAGGATTAATATATCATTTTACGTTATTAACCTGAAAGATTAACAATGCGAGTTCTAAAATTACTTAATTATTTGCAGCTGTTCTATTTGATAATGACAACTAAATTGATTATTGCACAACATTAGATTGGCCAAGGCTCTTGTTTAAGCCAGCTAGAAATACCTTATCTACAGTTATATTTAGAAGATAGGCTTTATTAATATATTCCAAATAATTTTCATTTAACTAATCTAGTAACATTTGAGTCATTTTTAATAACCTTTTCATGAATTAAAGGTTCGTTTTTAATTTAGACCATTAAATTCAATCGAAAAGCACACAAATACCATAATAAACTTAAAGTTTTAAGTTTCCATTAGTATAAAATACTTTTCAGCTGTTCTATCCTGGCAAACCAGTCGGTAAATGAATAAATAATGTTTGTTATTGAATTGTAGCAAACGTGGTGATAATAACGGAGTTGAAACTAGCAAACATGATGATAATAACGGAGTTGAAAGTAACAAAAGTGGAGTAACAGGAGTTGAAACTAGCAAAGGTGGTGGAACAGTAGTTGAAACTAGCAAACGTGATGATAATAACAGTAGTTGAAACTAGCAAACGTGATGATGATAACGGAGTTGAAAGTAACAAAAGTGGAGTAACAGGAGTTGAAACTAGCAAACGTGATGATGATAACGGAGTTGAAAGTAACAAAAGTGGAGTAACAGGAGTTGAAATTAACAAAGGTGGTGGAACAGTAGTTGAAACTAGCAAACGTGATGATAATAACGGAGTAGAAACTAGCAAACATGTTGATAATAACGGAGTTGAAAATAGCAAAAGTGATGTAACAGTAGTTGAACTTAACAAATGTGGTGTAACAGGAGTTGAAATTAACAAACGTGGTGGAACAGCGGTTGAAACTAGCAAACGTGATGATGATAACGGAGTTGAAAATAGCAAAAGTGGCGTAACAGGAGTTGAAATTAACAAACAAACATGATAGTTCAAGGGTTGAAACTAACATATATTGAAAAAGTTTAAACTGACAGAAATGGTTGAACAGGGGTTAAAACTAACAGATATTGAAAAAGTTGAAACTGACAGAAATGGTTGAACAGGGGTTGAAACTAACAAATATATTGAAAAAGTTGAAACTGACAGAGATGGTTGAACAGAGATTGAAACTAACAAATATATTGAAAAGTTGAAACTGACAGAGATGGTTGAACAGAGATTGAAACTTCTCCTCGTTGTCTGTAAATTTTTCCAATGACATCAATTCGATTATATTTACTTCAAAAGTATAAAAAACAAATCTTAACTATCGGTAGTCAAATGAGATTCCATTTCAATACTGAAGCTGTTTACTTTGATGTCCAATTCTGACATGTTTGTTGAGAGAAATATTCCTTTCTCTTTTTTTTCAGACTTACTACTCAAATGTATCACCATTGCTTATTAAAATGATAATGTTGCTGTAAAGTCCAGAGAGAAAGATCTAGTCGAAATGCTCGTGTGTTCTCAAACCATAAGTCTAAGTATAACCCAATCTTTTGCTTACTTTTACCCTTTTTTTTTCTTAGACAAATAAGCTTAAGTCTAGTTATATAAGAGCCTAGTCTAATACGTATGCTCCTTCTCATGCCTTCATTGATAGCCTCAAGGGCGTTTAACGTACTTTCTATAGGATATGTTCTCTTCACTCGGAAGTACTTCCGATCATTTCGTATAGAGAGCTTCTGCTTGTTCAAGGACTTAGATACAAAGGTGATGCAGTAATCAGAGTAGGTAAAGAAGGATCTGAACAGCATACAGCAAAAGCACAAAGAATGGAATTAGATGCAGTTTGCCTTTTCTCTTTCGTAAATACACTAGTTTCGAGACACTGCTCCCATTTCCACCTAACTGGATGTAGCTTCAAAAAATAATTACAGCGTCGAACCAGATTTCAAGCGGATTTATTAAACTTGGAATTTATTCACTGAAATGTTATCAATACTTTCTGTATTATATTATCATAAGCTTACTTTTCGATCATTATTCATTACGTGATTTTAACAACTGAAATGCCCCCCCCCTACTCCAGTGGCACTGCGGCATGTCTGCGGACTTACAACGCTAGAAACCGAATTTCGATACTTGTGGTGGGCAGAGCACAGAGATAGCCCATTGTGTATCTTTGTGCTTAACTTCAAACAAACAACTGAAATAAAGTGCGCAGCAAATATCCACGAAAATACTCTGAGATTATAAATATAAAAACAACTTTACGATAGCTTTGTCCTGTTCTTATGAATAATTCTATGTTGTATTACTTAATTGGTAATAGTACATGACGTAAGGCCGATGATTTTCGACTTTTTTTTTAGTCACCGGTAAAATACTGCACAAAATAGATCAGACACTGATTAAACCTACATGTTATTGTCTCTTGGTGTGACTTGATTTAGTGAAAAAGTCACTGAAGAAACCCGATTTCTTTCCATCAGATCTTTACCTTTAGAGACACAAAATAATAGTGTATCCAGATGTAATGCAAAAAGTCACTGAGAAAACCTGATTTCTTTCCAAAACAATAGTTGTGACGTCGTCTAGAGCAAATAACGCTACAGAAGATACCCGACTTATTTCCATTTGATTTTTACAGTAAAAGACTAAAAACAACAGTGTGGCGTGGTTTTGTACTATAAATTTAAAGACATCTTTCTATAAGCTCTTTACCTTTAGAGACGTGTCCGCTCTCAAAAATTAACATTATTTATGAATGTGATTTTATACCCTAATACTTCTAAAAATATGTTTTTTGTGTCTTAAAGACACTATTCCTACTTGTACCATATCAAGAATGGTGTACTTGAATCGGATCAAGAATAGTGTACTTGCATCGGATCAAGAAATGTGTACTTGCATCGGATCAAGAATGGTGTACTTGTACCATATCAAGAAGGGTGTACTTGTACCATATCAAGAAGGGTGTACTTGTACCATATCAAGAATGGTGTACTTGTACCATATCAAGAATGGTGTACTTGTACCATATCAAGAATGGTGTACTTGTACCATATCAAGAATGGTGTACTTGTACCATATCAAGAAGGGTGTACTTGTACCATATCAAGAAGGGTGTACTTGTACCATATCAAGAAGGGTGTACTTGAACCATATCAAGAATGGTGTACTTGTACCATATCAAGAATGGAGGGTGTACTTGTACCATATCAAGAAGGGTATACTTGCATCATATCAAGAAAGGTGTACTTGCACGATATCAAGAAGAGTGTACGTGCACCACATCAAGAAGGGTTGCACTTTGAACATTTGTTGGGACAATTCTCTTTACCATTTAAAAACATTTCTGTGTACCATCGAAAACTATATAACTGAAGAAAATTGAAAAGTAATCCTCGTATGATACTCCTACATTACTCCTAAATTACTCCTACATACAGTAACTAAGAAAAATAAGGCAAGTTATTTGTATTAAGAACGTTTATTAGGAAACTAAGGCAAAAGCAAAAGTGATGGAAGTGAGAAAATGGAGTTACTAACCGCACCATGTAAATAGAAATGGAGTTACTAACCGCACCATGTAATAGAAATGCAGTTACTAACCGCACCATGTAAATAGAAATGGAGTTACTAACAGCACCATGTAATTAGAAATGGAGTTACTAACCGCATCATGTAATAGAAATGGAGTTACTAACCGCACCATGTAAATAGAAATGCGGTTACTAACGCACCATGTAATAGAAATGGAGTTACTAACCGCACCATGTAAATAGAAATGGGGTTACTAATCGCACCATGTAATAGAAATGGAGTTACTAACCGCACCATGTAATAGAATTCCGTTCCAAAGCGTCAGCAGATGAAAATATTTTGATAGTAAATCCACCTACTCAGCTCTCTTATTTTGGGACTTTTGACTCCTAAAATTCACACCCACTTGTATATGTGTATCTGAATAAGACCGTAGAACAGTGGTTCTCAACCTTTTGTGGCCCTCGCACCCCTCCTCCAAAAACTGTGCATTTGTGCGCGCACGCGCACTTAGAATAAATTCATTTCTTTCTTCTTTAATCATCAAATATCAAAACCAAAACTGTTTCCATTTTCATGTTATTAAATTGTATGAAATGACTAAACCCAACAACTTGAGATAAAGTACTTTGGCAACATTTGGGGAAAAACCTTGTATAGGCCTCTTCCGCGCATCCCCCCCCCCGAACCCTCATTTCGCATCCCCAGGGGGTGGCAACATCCCTGGTTGGGAACCTCTGCCCTAGAATATAATACGTGAATAGTCAAAATAGGGAAGATATGCACATAAAAGTACATGATCTTACGTTTCTGTTGTCAAAATCGATACTTCGAAATATAGAACTATATAAAAAAAATAGTATCATAGCACGGGAACCGAAACGAACTAATTCGAGTAACAATTTAAACTAGATGTACTTGCTCGGAGGTCACCAAAAGTACTCTGTTTCAAGAGTAAATAAAACCAAAATTAAGAATAACAAATATTCAAGTTCATATGTCATGCTGTGTTGTAGCCTACAGAGTGAATAATTCTTCTCGTGATTCATCGCATGCGCACGTTTTACTGATGTCACGACAGTACAAATTGCAACGTTATGTGACGTCATTTTAGTGTCCACTGACTGACTGACTGAACCAGCACTACTGTATAGAGATGCGAATGGTTAAAACAGGAGACCCCTCCAGGTGGCCTTTCGCCCCCTTTCGTGAAAACAATAAAGTAATGGTAAATTGGATATGATGGCGACACAATGAAGATTAAATAATGTCGGGGATCTTGTAGGGTAAATACCGTAAAAACTGTTTGTTTGTTTACTTGTTTCGGAATTTCCCGAAAAGCTACGTAAGAGCTATTTGTGCACACACAGAGAACACACTACTGTATAGTTGTGTGAGTGATTAAAACAGGTGACTCTTCCAGGCTATTTCCTAACTCTGAACTTATAAGCTGGAGGGAAAGCAGCTGGACAACAACATCCACCACCAATTCTTGAGCTACTCGTCTCTGAATTAAATTGCACATTATTGGATCTAACTAATGTACCACACAACCGGATGGTATATTTATTACAAACACTGGTCTATCGCTGAATATCGTTAGCTTAGTATAATCAATGTGTAAGATCTAGAAATTATTACATATAATGTTTGAAGGTTAAGAGGAAACACGGGAATATAGAATGTGTTACGAATCAATCCCCACACTGCAAAATACAACAAAAACAAAGGATATGAGTGCACGTAACAGATAACTTAAACAGAAGACGAACGACCAAAAATGAACCAAAATTTGAGAGTTTACAGTGCTATCTATAGTTCTAATAGTGGATGTTATCACTACTTACAGAAGAAAGGTTTATAGTCAGATTGTCAATCCTGACAAGAAAAAAAAAAGTACAATCACGTAATTTTACGTGCCTATCATTCCCCCTAATTATCAGAGAAAATTTCCAATAACCCGAGATCTTTCGAAAAGAGGACTATTTCTTCATTCGGAGTAGTTATAAAGTGGGGATCTCACTATTTAAACCAATGAAGTTAATAAAAGCTTTGCAGTAAGAATACATTTTGGTCTTAATGTTTTATTAAAACATATTCCTTCTACAAAATGTTTATCACTCTTCCACATTTTTCAATCTGTGGCTCGTTTATCTTATTTAACTGAGGTTAAAGTGAATCTATATTTTTACAATGCAATATAAAATTATTGCTTAAATCTTTTTTTTTAATTCCTCTTAAATTTGTGTTTCTGGCACTTAGAAATTGACGAAAATGCAAAACTCGATAACCCGAGCTCTCTCAAAAATTGGGCTTTTCTTCATCAAGGATAAACTGATGAAGAAGGGTCCACCTTTCGAAAGGGCTCTGGTTGTATTTTTGTCTTAAAGTAATTTTTTGAATCTACGTCTTTTCCTAACATTCACGTTTATCTCTACCTAAACTGAAACCCATGTGAACCCGTGTTTCTGAGCGATCATTACTGTCACAAGTGTGTCAGATTTGTTTGCTTAGAACCTGTCTTGTGATAACATACCCTTACTCAAGTTCTCCCGAATCTGGAGTCCCGATACGTGTTGTAGCTGCTCACTGATCACCAGAGCCTCGTCGCTCATCGTGTATCGTACCCGAGGGATGCTGGCTTCACACTTTAACCTCATATTTCCATTGGTGAAGTGGTCAGAGGTTATCAAGAATCGGAGACTCAAACAGGATACCTCCAGACCGTCGTCGTGCAAGATGGTTGAATAAACGGTTTCATAGTCTGCTCCAACCTGTGTTATTAAAATATCAGAGGATCTATTGATTAGTTTAGTAATTTCAGAATAATTTTACGAATTTCGGCTATGTAATTATTATTGTTTAACACGATACTTTTACAATCCAAAACCGGTGTTGACTCAGCTCTTTCTCATCGTACTGTAACACTAAGAAATACACATAACTATAATATTATTTTAAACCGGATTTACTTTACAGGTTCAGCATGTGGACTGTGATGTTACGAAAATTTACTGCCTGTGGCCTTGAAACGACATTATTGGCTTTACAGTAAAAAAAGACTTCACAGTTTGAATGTATGTCTACTTACCTATACACTGCCACTATACCTAATTACATATACCCTGTCAGTATATCTAATTACCTATACAATTTCAGTATATCTAATTACCTATACCCTGTCAGTATATCTAATTACCTATACAATTTCAGTATATCTAATTACCTATACACTGTCAGTATATCTAATTACCTATACAATTTCGGTATATTTAATTACCTATACAATGTCAGCATTGTATAGGTAATTAGATAAACTAGATATACTGACATTATATAGGTAATTAGATATACTGACAGTGTATAGGTAATTAGATATACTGACAGGCCTATACAATGTCAGTATATTTAATTACATATACAATGTCAGTATATCTAGTTACCTATACAATGTCAGTATATCTAGTTACCTATACAATGTCAGTATATCTAATTACCTATACAATGTCAGTATATCTAATTACCTATATAATGTCAGTATATCTAGTTGCCTATACAATGTCAGTATATTTAATTACATATACAATGTCAGTATATGTAATTACCTATACAGTGTCAGTATATCTAATTACCTATACAATGTCAGTATATCTAATTACCTATACAATGTCAGCATATCTAGTTACCTATACACTGTCAGTGCTGTTAATTATCTGCACATGCAAATATATCTAATTGTCTCCACACTGTCAGTATGCCTAATTGCCTGAATCTTTAATTACCTGTAAATAGCCATCATTTTTACTCTTCTGCAAAACGATAAATATAAAATAAAAGGTTAGTATTCCTAATGACGTATACATGATTAGTTTTCCACTAACCTGTATGCTGCTAGTATGTCTAATAATATGTATAGGTTAGTATTCCTAATGACGTACACGTGATTAGTTTTTCTATAACCTGTATACTGCTAGTATGTCTAATAATATGTATAGGTTAGTATTCCTAATGACGTACACGTGATTAGTTTTTCTATAACCTGTATACTGCTAGTATGTCTAATAATATGTAT
>NW_013667753.1:147475-149827 GCF_000517525.1 Limulus polyphemus
CCTATACGATGTCAGTATATCTAATTACCTATACACTGTCAGTATATCTAATTACCTATACACTGTCAGTATATCTAATTACCTATACAATGTCAGCATATCTAGTTACCTATACAATGTCAGTATATCTAATTACCTATACAATGTCAGCATATCTAGTTACCTATACAATGTCAGTATATCTAATTACCTATACAATGTCAGCATATCTAGTTACCTATACAATGTCAGTATATCTAATTACCTATACAATGTCAGTATATCTAATTACCTATACAATGTCAGTATATCTAATTACATATACACTCTCAGTACTGTTAATTATCTGCACATGCAAATATATCTAATTGTCTACACACTGTCAGTATGCCTAATTGCCTGAATCTTTAATTACCTGTAAATAGCCATCATTTTTACTCTTCTGCAAAACGATAAATATAATATGTATAGGTTAGTATTCCTAATGACGTACACGTGATTAGTTTTCCACTAACCTGTATACTGCTAGTATGTCTAATAATATGTATAGGTTAGTATTCCTAATGACGTATACATGATTAGTTTTCCAAATACTAACCTATACATATTAATAGAAATACTAGCAGCATACAGGTTAGTGGAAAACTAATCATGTGTACGTCATTAGGAATACTAACCTATACATATTAATGGAAATACTAGCAGCATACAGGTTACTGGAAAACTAATCATGTATATGTCATTAGGAATACTAACCTATACATATTAATGGAAATAGTAGCAGCATACTGGTTACTGGAAAACTAATCATGTGTACGTCATTAGGAATACTAACCTATACATATTAATGGAAATACTAGCAGCATACAGGTTACTGGAAAACTAATCATGTATACGTCATTAGGAATACTAACCTATACATATTATTAGACATACTAGCAGCATACAGGTTACATACAGGTTACTGGAAAACTAATCATGTATACGTCATTAGGACTGCTAGTATGTCTAATAATATGTATAGGTTAGTATTCCTAATGACGTATACATGATTAGTCTTCCAGTAACCTGTATACTGCTAGTATTTCTATTAATATGTAAAGGTTAGTATTCCTAATGACGTATACATGATTAGTTTTCCAGTAACCTGTATACTGCTAGTATTACTATTAATATGTAAAGGTTAGTATTCCTAATGACGTATACATGATTAGTTTTCCACTAACTTATATATTGCTAGTAAGATTCTAACTTGAGAATGTATTACAGGTTATTAATAATACTAGCAATATATAAGCTAGTGGAAAACTAATATTGTATACGTCATAAAGAATATTAATCTTTACATATTAATAGTAACTAATGACCCATACGTGAATAGCATAACGTTGTCTCTCCTCTACTTTATATATAACTGCTACTTCTAATAGTGAGTACACTACTTGTATATTACACAACACGTATTTCTCTATAACTTATTAGGTGTACATAACTGTTATATCTTATACACTGATAGTATTTATAGCAGTAGATGAATGGGTATTATTATAGATAACCTGTTCACAGCGGTTACTTCAAAAACCAAATGTACATATAGCTTTGGTAATAACGCATGCGTATCCATCTTAACCTCAATATTTTTAGTAATCGTAATAGCATGTAACGTCCAAGTGATGTGGAATGTCATTGTGGATACATTGCCACTATTTTTAAATTGGGTTTTAACAATGGTGAAGCAGGCTACCGTTCACAACTTGGGTTAAATTAGAAAGAGAACGTGGCACAAAATAAACGATAACCAGTGGATATTGCCTTAGTAAGTGTGTAGTCCTTCCCAAACAATGAAATTAAACAGACATCGAAGTACGATCTAAATCCGAGATTAAAGAGAAAATGGGCAGGTGTGTCGTTTTTCGGAGATGGAGCTTTCTCTTGTGTAAGGAGCTTAGATATCGAAAGCGAAATATCTGGGGGGGGGGGGAGGAGTTGGAGGTTAATCAAACTGCTTAGAAGTTTCCTACTGGAGAGTAGGAGGCCGGACTTATTTTGTTGCATGGCCGAGATAAGATGAAAACCAGAATATACATTAATGTGAAAATAAACTATTTAAGCACTATAGGCCGGACTTATTTTGTTGCATGGCCGAGATAAGATGAAAACCAGAGTATACATTAATTTGAAAATAAACTATTCAAGCACTATAGGCCGGACCTATTTTGTTGCATGGCCAAGATAAGATGAAAACCAGAGGATAAATTAATGTGAAAATAAACTATTTAAGAACTATAGGCCGGACCTATTTTGTTGCATGGCCAAGATAAGATGAAAACCAGAGGATAAATTAATGTGAAAATAAACTATTTAAGCACTATA
>NW_013667753.1:150515-152514 GCF_000517525.1 Limulus polyphemus
TATTTTAAATACAAAACTAATTTTATTCCCAGGTGTCTCGATATAAAATAAATGTTCATCTCAAACAAGCCATTAGTTTAACCAAAAGCGCAATTTCAAAGTTTTGGAGATATATCTTTCTAGTCAAGCCAAAGTTGATTTCATTCTTGTCTGTGTATTTTAAATGTGAACATAGAAAGGTGTTTTTATTATGAATTTAATTAAATAGCTACAGTACTTTAAATTGTCTGTGTATTTTAAATGTGAACATAGAAAGGTGTTTTTAACTATAGGCCGGACTTATTTTGTTGCATGGCTAAGATAAGATGAAAACCAGAGGATAAATTAATGTGAAAATAAACTATTTAAGCACTATAGCTCACTTGACCTTCTATTTTGCACCTTAACCTCTTTATCTTTTCAACTCTTACCTCCAGTTGCCCAATTCATTTTAGAATTTGAATCTGCTTATAGTGATTTCATTATTTGGAACCAAAACTTAAAGTTGGGGAAATAGTAAACCTATCAAAATGTAAAGAGAAGCCAAAGTTTGACACTCACATCCTGATCTTCCAACAGCTATGAAGGTTGATTGAATACTTTTGTACCATTTGTAAGTTATTCATATTTTCTTTCATCTTCTAGTTGGAGTCAATAAAGGACAAAAATAAGTGATTAAGATTGATGTTGCCGCTTGTGCGAGTACTTTCACTACAACAGTAATAGTAGGGTACAGTCATTGATCAACTTCCAGTTTCGATTACTATAATTCTAAGTCCACACATTCCATACAGACAAGCTTATCGGAGATATGCTTGCTCAGAGAGGCGATGACCGACGGGTCATTTCTACCCATGGAAAATATCACCACAAGTTTTTAGACAAAAAATAAATACGAGGAATGACTCAAATGAGAGCTCGTTTATTTTAAGATTCGAGGACGATTTTTTTTATTTCAAATTTTAGTAAGCCATCATTAAATTACCATAGCTTCAGAGTCACTTATCTAGGAGAGAAGATACGACCAAAGATTGTTTCTTGTCAGTTATTCTAGTAAATCACTCAGGAAAGTGAACGAATCGCATTCGCTAAGCAATGCAAATTGTATGTGCGTGCGGAATGTGGTCTAACTTATTTTTCTCGTAATTTATCTTAGTTTTATGCAAATTAGACGGAAATACACCTGCCTTCTGATATACTTTTGTATTCATCAATAGACATTTATTCAGCCAGCCATTTAATGATAGATGTGTCCCTCTAGACATTTATTCAGCCAGCCATTTAATGATAGATGTGTCCCTCTAGACATTTATTCAGCCAGCCATTTAATGATAGATGTGTCCCTATTCAGCCAACCATTTAATGATAGATGTGTCCCTATTCAGCCAACCATTTAATGATAGATGTGTCCCTATTCAGCCAACCATTTAATGATAGATGTGTCCCTATTCAGCCAACCATTTAATGACAGATGTGTCCCTCTAGACATTTATTCAGCCAACCATTTATTGATAGATGTGTCCCTATTCAGCCAACCATTTAATGACAGATGTGTCCCTCATTCTCTATTCTGTTTCCTTGTTTCTTGTGTCCCGTTAATAGGGTAAGGTGGCTTTCGTGAAAATTAATAACATTTAAAGGAATGTCTCTGACCGCCTTGGCTATTTTATAATTGGTTATTATTTGGCTTTTGTTTTTAATTTGTAATTATTTGAAATGATTTATGCATTACACGTTGATTATGGCATTATATTGCTGAAAAATTTAAAGTACTGTATCTATTTAATTAAATTCATAATAAAAACACCTTTCTATGTTCACATTTAAAATACACAGACAATTTAAAGTACTGTAGCTATTTAATTAAATTCATAATAAAAACACCTTTCTATGTTCACATTTAAAATACACAGACAATTTAAAGTACTGTAGCTATTTAATTAAATTCATAATCTTAAATAGTTTATTTTCACATTAATTTATCCTCTGGTTTTCATCTTATCTTGGCCATGCAACAAAA
>NW_013667753.1:153191-156250 GCF_000517525.1 Limulus polyphemus
TAAACTAATGGCTTGTTTGAGAAGAACATTTATTTTTAATCGAGAGAACTGGGAAAAAAATTAGTTTTGGATTTAAAATACGCCCCCCCCCATGGCTCAGAGGTAAGTCTGAATGCTTATAACGCTAAAAACTGGATTTTGGTATCCGTGATGATGGGTACAGCACAAATAGCCTATTGTGTAGCTTTGTGATTAATAACAAATAAACAAACAAAACAGTATTTAATGTTATTGTTGTTTTTAATGCGCAGCTACACAATGGGCTATCTGTATTTTGTCCGCCTCGGGGAATTGAACCGTGGAATTTTAGCGTTATAAGTCCGTAAACTAAGCCCTGATCCTCTAGGGAACAATTATTTATAACATAATTTTGAATTCTTTAGAAAAATAGTGCTCGTTGAGTTATATTTAGCAGCGGAAGAATACTAACGTTATAATACAATGGGCATTTTATGGTAAATACAAATTTATTGTACACGAAATATTGAATGGTTTTATTTGAACGTTAATATTAAACTAGTTTAGGGCAGTAGCAAGAATTAAGAATCAAAGCTGTGAGATTTAGGATTCCACTAAAATGTTTTGACAATAACAATCAAAAAACAAACCTTTTGTGATGTTTTCAGATTTCTGGCCTTGGTCACAAAAACCAATAATTTTTTTTTATTATAATGTTACCTTTTACGTCATTGACGTCAATTACCCATTGTTTCATTCTGTAAAGTTAATTTTGAGTAAAACATTGTATCAATTTTATCCTACTCATTTAATTATCCAGGACACAACTTTTAAATCATTTACATCCAATTCAATGTTTACTTATTCACTCCCAAAATTACTCACTTCTATTATTCTCTAACTACTTATGATCATTGTGTTGAATTAAGTTCAACGAATAGTTTTGCACTAAGAGCTAAACACTGATTATCTTTCGAGTAATATTTGAGTTAAAATTTTGTTTGAAGTTTTGTTATGTCAGTAAATGGATCCGATGATCGAGCCGTGCTCTGTGTAACTATTACGTATACAATAGCCTGATAAATGCTCAGCAGAGACAGTGTCCACCATTGCTAATTTGGATCTATTGTCGGAGAACTTTCTTAAATGTTTCAAAATAAGGCGGAGCTTCTTCACTACTGAGAAAAGGAGTTGCGCAATAGAAGTGTGAGAATTAGAACGTTTTCAAAACCTAAAATAAACAAAACTATTGGCGCAAGCGCAGTAAGGAGAAGATTAAGAACGTTAGACCAATCCGTTAGTCTTTCTGTAACGATTTCCAAATCCACTGTCGAAGACTTCCTGTGTACAAGAGTATTTTTATGTAAAGTTATATATGATTATGAAGTGATGAAAAATTAGCAAATTTTACATTTATTTTTTAATGAATTATCGTTCTTGTTTTTAAAATACATACCCATCATTCTTTTAACGCAATATCACGATATTATTCGATATTATCAAGATATTATTAACCTAAATTAACTTAGATTACCAAATGGTGAGTTAAAAGGACTTCAAAATTCCATTTTAAGAGGTTTCACTGTATTTCTTTGGTCTGCTGACCCAAGCCATAAATACGTGTTACTGCAGTCCACAGGAGAAAATACGGCAGATCAAAACATTTATTAGGCCTCTACTTCACAGATTATATTTTAAATTTTACCTCTAGAAATCTTTAGAACGTCATCATCAAACAGTTGGTCTTACTGCTACCAGTTACCAAGTAATTATACGGGACGTGTCTGTGTTAGGAGATAGATTCAGGAGAAGAAAACAAAGTTCATTAATCTTGACAAATACGATAGTTAGGATGAAAAACACGTTATTTACATGACTCAAACGTTTAAAAAAAACAAAATAACTCGTTGCATCAACAGCGATGTCTGAAAACAAATTGTATCAAGATATCTTACTACAACTGAGGTGAAATCAGAATCATATTAGAAAACCGTGAAGTAAATTAGAGTATACGACCAAACTATTGACTATTATGAAATGGACAGAAAAGCAGAACACGTTTATACTTAGAAAGGCATAAACCGGGAATAAAATACACAAATTAAGATATGAAAAATATAGCTTTATGGTTATTTGCCATTATACTAATTATAAACGGTGGGCAGAGCACAGATAGCCCATTGCGTAGCTTTGTGCTTAATTACAAACAAACAATTCTTTCTCATCGCGAAGAACGCCTCGATCTACATAATCCACTCAATACCTTCCGAGTAAAATAACGGGTATCGAAACCCGGTTTTTAGCGTTGTAAGTTCGCAGACATACCGCTGTGCCACTGGGGGCTAATTTTGTGCTAAACCACTCGAGGGCTATCTGCACTGGCTGTTTCTAATTTAGCAATGATAGACTAGGAGGAAGGCAAATAATCAACACCACCTACCGCCAACTGTTGGGCTACTTTTTTACCAACGAAAAATGGGACTGACTGTAACTTTATAACGCCTCCACAGCTGAAAGTATGAGCATGTTTGGTGACGGGGATTCGAGCTTGCGACCCTCAGAAAAAAAAGTCGAGCATCAGGCCATGTGTGGGGAAGGCGGCTTTATTTACTAAATTAGCTACGTCTTTAGATCCACTTGTTATTGTGGTAAAGTTATTAATTATATATATGTTATGTGTTTTTGTTTTGATTTTATTTTTCATGTAAATAAATTTTCAAATGACAAGATTTGTAACAAGGCTTGTTCTTCTATCACCTGTAAGTGTTCATGAACTCTGGTTTTAAATAGCGTATAATTTTCGCCAGTTATATGACTTTCCATTAGTTGCATGTGTAGTTGCATAAGAGCGAAGAATCATCTTCGAGACTCTATCTTTGTACAGAATGAAGTGTTAACTTCGGAAACTAGGTCTAAAAATATGTCTGAGTTGAATCTGGGGTAGAAGTCTTTCTACTGCTTTAACATTTGTTGTTTTTATTATTATTATTATTATTATTTGTAAGCTTTGAGAGCCCAGAAAAAGTAAACAGATAATGATTGTTTGTTTGTTTTGAATTTCGTGCAAAGCTACACGAGGGATATCTGCACTAGCCGTCCCT
>NW_013667753.1:156938-161591 GCF_000517525.1 Limulus polyphemus
TGCATTTTTGAACTTACTCAGAATAGTACTAGCTGATTGTAAAGAACTGATTTGTTCGATTTCAACTTTCTGTTTCCTGGATTCGTACATCGAGAAAACTGTGACACATTTGTATAATTGAAACTTACTCAGAATAGTACTAGCTGATTGTAAAGAACTGATTTGTTCGATTTCAACTTTCTGTTTCCTGGATTCGTACATCGAGAAAACTGTGACACATTTGTATAATTGAAACTTACTCAGAATAGTACTAGCTGATTGTAAAGAACTGATTTGTTCGATTTCAACTTTCTGTTTCCTGGATTCGTACATGTTTAGAATTCTAAACATTTGGTGATATTTTTATCTCATTAAAATCAAGTGTAATGTTCATGTTCTTTTTCGTCCAAAGAGCCTTAGGTCTGTAAAGTTTTGTCAATATAACTTGTTTATGCAAGAGAAACTACAACAAACAGCGAAGGGTTATTTTCTTTCCAGCATCTGTTTTTTTTTTATCAACAGAAGCTAAGAACGGTTGCTTAGGTTCTATTCTAATTCAAAATGCCTGTAACGTTCTATTTTCATGTCTCGTACCCAATACGCGCAGAGTTTTTAAGCAAACAAAATTCCTTTATGGTTTCAAGCATGACATTAAATAGAAAAATACACTTGCAGTGCAAATATGGTACAAGTCTAGACATTCTGGAAAATCGTAGGACTGCCTTTGCAAATGCTAATGATAATGGGCTTCAATTTTTTGGTGTAGTGTTGAAGATTAAAGCCATACAATGCTGGTGGTTAACCTACCTCGAGGTTATGCTTGCTAAATGTAATCAACATTACACATAGTTCTAGTCTTTCTATGGTTTGTACGTGACTTTGTAAAATTAATTTTAAATAATTATGTAAGAGTAATGAAATTAAATTACGCCCATATTATGCCCAAATGGTAAACTTCAATTAAGAGGAATTCTATTTCCGTAGTGGGCTGTTCACACGAAAATAAGAAACCGCCGTTTTAGGTGGGAGTAAAATTAATTGTGGACACAATAACGAATCTTTCGTGCATCACAAATTTCTTAATTCTCAGAATAATTATTTCAGTAGAACCGGGGAAATAATTTTATTACACGTTTTACTTCTAACTCGTGTGTCAACTAAAATATTATATGCAGAGAAAAAAAGCATTTTTGTGAATTTCACTTGACGCCTTTTCAACTCGATCAAATGACAGATCAAGAACTGTTATTACATGTTACAGTGTTATAGGAATTAATGCCTTCCAATGAACTGTTTAATTGTTAAATGCTTTTCATGTAAGAGGCTGAGCATTAGATCGACTACAAGTCGTTATCTAAGCCTTTCATCGTTCGTGAAAAAGCCCTCTACGCATGCCTGATTGGTCCAGCAACTAGGACGCTCTACTCGCAATCTGTTGGTTATGGGTTCGAATTTCCATCACCGAACATGCTCGCTATTTCAGCCGTGGGGGCGTTATAAGGTTACAGTCAATGTCATTATTCGTTGGTAAAAGAGTAGCCCAAGAGTAAGCGGTTGACTAAACATCTGTGTTCATGGTGGTAAAGAACCCTATTGGTTTAGGTCTGTCCAAGTTTGAAATCATAGGGATACCTTCTTGTATAGGATGTAGTTGGAGGCATAAATATGAACATAAAGTTTTGAAGCATTATCGTACATTGAATAACGCTGAGACCTGTTAGTATGTTTAGCTAACTAACAAACAGGCCTTTATAGAACAGTGACGTTACAATTATAAACAATGAAACGAAGCTTGTACTTCATTATGAACCGTAACATCTTCTTAGTCATTTTAGTACGGCAAATATAATATGCTAGGCCTTGTACGGGAAGATGAAAAGGATCATGTTTAGCCTTAACTTAACATATGTGAAGCTTCCACTAATACTATAGTAAATATAATATGCTAGGCCTTGTACGGGAAGATAAAAAGGATTATGTTTAGCCTTAACTTAACATGTGTGTGAAGCTTCCACTAATACCATAGCCAATATAATATGCCAAGCCTTGTACGGGAAGATGAAAAGGATCATGTTTAGCCTTAACATGTGTGAAGCTTCCACTAACACTACAAAATCATATTTTACGTAGAAGAATTTTTGGTTAGGGATTTCTCATGTGTGTTATTTGTTTTTGAATTTCGAGCAAAACTACTTGAGGAATATCTGCGCTAGCCGCCCCTTTTTTTAGCAGTGAAAGACTAGATGGAAGGCAGCTAATCATCATCACCCACCGCCAACTCTTGGGCTACTCTTTACCAACGAATAGTGGGATTGATTATCACATTATTATATCCCCACAGCCGAAAGGGCTAGCATGTTCTGGGACGGGGATTCGAACCCGCGACCTTCAGGTCATGTTTTTCTGACACACCATCTTATTTGAATTCCTGTTTCAAGCCCAACACTTCGAGCTTCATATCCATATCCACTTTTATATGTTTGCACCAACTATTAACTTTATATACATCCAAAGTATTTGTTACATCTGTGACTTTAAACAGCCAGAACCGGTGCTAGCGAGGGTCCAGGCCCCATAAAATTTCTTTGCCCCCCCCCTCCTCTCAAACTAATACCGTCTATTAATCTAATTTTAGAATTATTTTAGATTTGGCTCCAGTTAGAAAAAGCTAGAACTGTAAGAAGTTAAGGTGTTCGTGAAGTCTGAAGTCGTATTTTTTTATGTTTAATTTGCTTGAAAGGGGTGGCAAGGTCCTTCTTCGTCATTCAGCGCAACTTCTGGCAACGTAAAAACAAGAAAGACTTCTTAAGGTTTAGACTAAATGTGCATGCCATTTAATAATAATAAAGATGTGATATTAGGTCACAATAATAATCAAATAACGTCAATCCTTACTGAAACAATACGAGTTTCCATTAAGAAGAATGTGTAATAACATTTTAAGTTTTTCTTGGTTTTACTCATCGATACCGAAATCACCCGTAACAATATAGTTAGTAACATTTTAAGGTATGAGAGACATACCTTTGCATATTCACATTTTGTATAGCATAAAGAAGAACAAGGACTTAATATCAGAAGAAAACAGCTGTTGTCAGACTACACAATTCTTTTAAATTCACAAATTTGATGTTTCTCTTAATACGGAAGAAACAACGATTATGTATATTTTTTATTATATCGTATCATTTATGTTATTATGTCAATTATTTATAGCAGCTTTTATGCCTCAGACACTTTTACAGCGGCATAAAAAAATCTGTGACACCATAGCTACAGAATACAAATAACAATTATCGTATTTCACCAGTCTCGAGATATAATCTTTGCTGGGTATGAAAATCAGGTATGTTTTGTGGTTTTTTTTTTCCTTTCATTTATCTCAGTAACCCGAATATGGTATTGTGAAAACGGAAACTTAATTAACGCATATTTAAAGCTGATATTTTCGGTTGAAAAACTTTGGCCATCAGTGTTTCTAGTTATAATCTGATTTATCGTCAACGGCGTTTTAATTCACAGGGAGTTATTTTAAGTTTACAATAATGAACAGCGCAATACACTGTGGTGAAAAAAAAAACAGTAACAAGAGCCGGGTGTAACCTAGTGGTTAGCAGGCCTGAACTGTAGATCCTATAGCTGATGGTTCGCGTCCCATTGCCTCATAAATGTGCTCCGCACTTCAAGCCGTGGGTGCACTGTATGATTGACAGTTAAATCCCAAGTAACTCCAGAACTGACGGTCAGAGTTACTGACTAGCTCCTTTCACTCTAGCAAATCACTAAAAAATTAGGGACGCCCGGCAAGGCGTAGTGGTTAGGGCGCTTAACTCGCAATCTGAGGGACGCGGATTCGAATCCCTGTCTCACCAAACATGCTCGCCTATTCAGTCGTGGGGGCGTTATAACGATACGGTCAATCCCACCGTTCGCTGGTTAAAGAGTAGCCTAAGAGTTGGCGGTGGATGATGATGACTAGCTGCCTTCCCTCTAGTCTTTCACTGCTAAATTAAGGATGGCTATGCCCACATAGTCCTTTTTATATATTTATGTGAAAATTCCAAAACAAACAAACAAAAATGGTTGAAATTGTTTTAAAGAATGTTTAAATTTTGTTGATATATTTACGATTAGTTAATTGGTTATTGTTAAGCACAAAGCTACACAGTGGTCTAACTGTGCTTTGCCCACAACGGGTATCAAAACCCGAATTTTATCGTCTTAAGCCTGAGACTTACCGCTTAGCCACTAGGGGGCTGTACTTACGAAATAATGCGCGCATTAATAACAGTTAAAAAAAACAAAATTGTGGCATATATAATTTCAATGGTTAAATGCTCAGAAGTTCCGCAGAATAAAATTAAATCGGCATCATAAGGACGACCTCAGTTCCTTGGTCAAAATGCCTTTTCCAAAAGGTAATAGAAATTAAATTGAATTAAATGCCCTACCAAAATGTGGTAAATATTATATTCCGCAACTAATTAATTCCTGAGTTGCAGCTTCACAAAAGGTAACCATACAATTAATTTTGCTGTGCAAGACACGCCAAAGCTTCTAAAGAGATATATTCCACCTTCGGCATTGTTATGCTCAAGTTTGAGATGCATGAAACAATAAATGTAATGTATTGCCGATTTCAACTGAAGAATATATATATATTCTTATGTTCTT
>NW_013667753.1:161680-163461 GCF_000517525.1 Limulus polyphemus
GGCTGCCTTCCCTCTAGTCTTACACTGCTAAATTAGGGACGGCTATCGCAGATAGCCCTCGTGTAGCTTTGCGCGAAATTCAAAAACAAACAAGCCAAAGCTTCTAAAGAGATATATTCCACCTTCGGCATTGTTATACTCAAGTTGGAGATGCATGAAACAATAAATGTAATGTATTGCCGATTTCAACTGAAGAATATATATATATTCTTATGTTCTTCTATATCACATCCTGTGTTTGGTGACAGAAGTTTTTTATCGCCTTTCGTTAATCGGGTGTTTTCGTGTACACTTTAAGATAATGTGCACGTAACTTCAAACAATCTTTGGTTCTAAACCTCTAATATTATTTTGCGTTCAAACTCCGCCCAGTTATTTGGTTTGTTTTCGTTGAAATAAAATATTCAACGTGTACTACAAAAAACATCAACATAGGAAATACAAACCATGATTAGCTGTTGTGATATTTGTAAATTTTTAGTAGACTATTGCACCAATAAATTAAAAAATGCGAATGTTACTCGAGCTTCTAGAACATGTCAAAAGCTGTAAGATTTATTCCATGATTATATTACCTTGGAATTAGCTTGAATTAGCTTTGGGGTGTATGTTTCTTTAGGTATTTATGCTCACTTGTATATCATGTAAGATTTATTCCATGATTATATTAGCTTGAAATGCTTTGGGGTGTATGTGTCTTTAGGTATTTATGCTTACTTGTGTATCATGTAAGATTTATTCCATGAGTATATTACCTTGGAATTAGCTTGAAATGCTTTGGGGTGTATGTTTCTACATATGTATGTATTTATCATATTACAATAATTATATTGTATCTACAACTGAGAAAATTATAGATATGTGTTTAAGGTTTTGGCTTCACACAGTATGCTCAAGACACGTTTTAACAAAACCTATCGCTCTATCTGTTAGTCTGTCTATCTACCTAACCGTACACTTGTATTTTTAAACTAGCGTTCCCCAGTGGGACAGCGGTAAATTTACGGACTTATAACGCTAAAATCCGGGGTCCGATTCGCTGCGGTGGACACACTAGGTAGCCCAATGTGTTTTTTCTCTAAAGCAAGCAATAAAGATTTTGACCTCTAGCGTCCCCGGTGAGACAGGGGTAAATTTGTGGACTTTCAATGCTAAAATCTGGGGTTCGATTCTCCGCGGTGACATAGTAGATAGCCCAATGTGTGTGTGTATTTTTTATAAAGCAAACAATAACAATTTAAGCCTCTAGCAGTGAATCTAACAAACTTTGTCCCAATATCATGTCAGAATCAAATCGAACTTAAGTGTTATACCGTGTAAAGTAATGTAAAATACCAAATTTATATGGATACAGGTTGCGACACTTTCATGTAAGTGTTATACCGTGTAAAGTAATGTAAAATAAAGTTTAGATCCTCTATTACAGAACAATACCAAATTTATATGGATACAGGTTGCGACACTTTCATGTAAGTGTTATACCGTGTAAAGTAATGTAAAATAAAGTTTAGATCCTCTATTACAGAACAATACCAAATTTATATGGATACAGGTTGCGACACTTTCATGTAAGTGTTATACCGTGTAAAGTAATGTAAAATAAAGTTTAGATCCTCTATTACAGAACAATACCAAATTTATATGGATACAGGTTGCGACACTTTCATGTAAGTGTTATACCGTGTAAAGTAATGTAAAATAAAGTTTAGATCCTCTATTACAGAACAATACCAAATTTATATGGATACAGGTTGCGACACTTTCATGTGTCCTTTTTAGCC
>NW_013667753.1:164078-165119 GCF_000517525.1 Limulus polyphemus
TTTATAGAAATGTAAAAGGAAAGACATTACATTAAATCTATTGTCACTTTGTTGATTACAATAGCATACATATCATAATCGAACGCGATAAATGATCTTAGAAAGCCAGAAGCAAGCGTTTATAGAAATGTAAAAGGAAAGACATTACATTAAATCTATTGTCACTTTGTTGATTACAATAGCATACATATCATAATCGAACGCGATAAATGATCTTAGAAAGCCAGAAGCAAGCGTTTATAGAAATGTAAAAGGAAAGACATTACATTAAATCTATTGTCACTTTGTTGATTACAATAGCATACATATCATAATCGAACGCGATATGTATAAAATACTTATTCTAAGGCTAACCCGAAACGTCAGTTATTCTTGCAAAGTGGTTTAAAACTTCGACATACTTCGGTCTTTTAAGTCCCGTGTTAAGATAAACTAAACTCCAAGCAACCGGGTAGAAAAACCATTGATCTAAAGCGTAGTTCTTTTTAGATTTGAGTTGGTAGCTGATGACAAAAGAGGGTCGTTTATTCCGCGCTATTCTTCGTTTATAACCTAGTGTGTTACGAGTCCGTTTAGGAGGGTTATTACAGGTTTGTTGAAGAATGAGCCAATTTTTTCCTGGAGGGTTTCAGAATTTATTGTGGATTCAGCGGGAAGTGACGAGAATACCTCAAAGGTTTACGATCTGTAAACTGGATGAACGCGATGCTTTTTATTTCCTACATGTTACAGAATTCGTTATTTAACACAGTTAATTATTACTATTTGATTTTAAAGGAATGGTTGATTGGCAAGACATTTTTTTGTTAATTATTTAAATTCTTCTTGTGCCTAATAAACGTAAACAAACATTTATATGAAGCGTGATTTGTATGTTTTATAGTAGATGGCGGCTGTAAATAAATATTACACGCGACGTGTTTTTGTTCTAAAGATAGATAAACGGGTAAATAGTGTAAATTCTTAGGTATGACTAGCGAAATGAGAAGAAAACTACATTATTTAGTTATCAAGAAAATCTTGTATCTTGTTTTTGTTTTG
>NW_013667753.1:165738-181106 GCF_000517525.1 Limulus polyphemus
CACCTGGCCATGCCAGGCACTCTGGTATCTTATTTCTGTGAACAAAGATAGCTTGTATACTGAAAATACAGAACTCGGTTATTCTGAATAGCTACATTAGAATTTTCTGATGTCGAAACTTATTTTGCTGGTGTATAAACTATCGTTGATATGTTTTTTGTCTACAGTGTTACACGAAGTTTCTATAACATTATAAGGAGTATACTTTGTTTGTGTAATATTCGATTTCGAAACAGGAAAACTAAGTTTACTAAACAGAAAATTGTATGCATTATATGAACCAGCATTATATGTACTGCCTTCTTAGAAAACATAGCATTATATATGTACTGCCTATCTGAACCAACACAATCCAGCACTATATGTATTACCTTTCTGAAACAACACTGTCCAGCAATATAAGTATTGCCCTTCTGACCCTATTAGTTTTCTGAACCAACACAGTCAACATTATATCTATTACCTTCCTGGATCAACACAGTCAACTTTATATCTGTTACCTTTCTGAACCAATACTGTTCAATTACCTGAGCCAACACAGTCCAGTATTATATGTATTACCTTTATGAACCAGCCCAGTCTAGCACTATATATATTCCCCTTCAAGACCAATACGGTCCAGTACTATATATATATATATATTCCCCTTCAGGACCAATACTGTCCAGCATGTGTTTCTACCTTCGCTTTTCTTCTTATTAAAATGCACGATCAATCAGAATGATGAGTATTTTGAAACACCTCAACGAAACTACAAATGTATGTTTCCACAAATAAATAAAAAGCGTAAAATCAGCTTATACTTCACACTTTAAACTATACAAGTACAGAAATATAATCAGGTTAAAAATGGTAGACTAAAAATCTGAGCGTTTCAAAATATTGGAGTGACATTTAGTTGTGTAGTAAATGATTTATTGCATAAAGGATTTCCAATAAACCCTGAATTGTCTCTGGGCGATCATAACGGAAGACCAACTTACTAGAAGGGATCTTGGCGTCCGTCTACAGTCTTCTTACAGTTCCTTACCCTATCGTTTCGGCTCTATAAATTATTTATGAATTCAGCTACATGTAGCAAATGAGGGATGAAGACAAAGCATAGCAAAAGCCAAAAAGGAAGAATAACAGTTCATGATGGTGACCACCTATAGGTGTTGGAAGAAAGGTGGAGATCGATTTGCTAGGAGCACACTTTCTATTCCTTGCCTCATTAAGGACACGTAGACACCAATGTGGAGTTGATGTTCTTATGAATTCAGTCCACCAGATTCTGGAGTATATTTCCGTACTCAATATGCTGGGTTATATAAATTGCATAGTGAAAAGTCGGATCTCACTAAACCCGGCATCATTTCTTCAGCCCTTGTGTTTATAATAACAAAGGCTAAATGGCACGTACTCAATCACCCTACAGGCATCACCGTCATATCATGGAGTTTGGCAAGTTTAACAACCATTATCCAAGTCTACATTCACACCACATTATACACTTAGAAATGACTGACAGGACAAGGCCATGCAAAGAGGATTAATTCTAACAATGCTGTCGGTTCTCTTTGTTATGAAACAAGCTTTCAGCTTCCTTTACTAGTAGGTGACCAAATGTCCATGAAGGGAAAAGAAAATACATAAAGCTTCGGCATATTACAGGGAAATTTATGAACATATATTGGGGAAAAGATAAAACATCTTGAAAATCTGAATTTACCACTAAGTCCTTACTTCGGAATGATTTTAAGATGTTGTATTAAACTAAAATAATAAGAGTCCGTTAACATAACTTGAGTGCTATGCGCATACTGAAACTCAATACAGAAATATGAGCAGTAAATGCACACGATAAATCTTAATTTATTAGGCGAAAAGCACTTTTATCATTTTGGTGGTGAAACTATATATAGGCATCTAATAAAATCACTGATATCAGGCTACAGTTCACTTGTTGTAAAGGTTATGTATTAAATATTATCACCAGATCTTATATGAAAGGTTACTTTTTCGGTACCATGCTTGCCAAATTTGATGGAAATCTGTTCTAAAAAAAATTGAAGAATTTTATTTTTAAATAAAAACCAGCTGTCAACCTAATGAAAGTTTTTAGAGTTTAAAGAGTAAGACTGAAAATATATCGTCACCTATTAAGGTAAGACAGTACTTCTAACGAATTGGACAACAATTCGTGTTACAGTATAATAAAGCTTGATGATACATGTTTCCGTACTACACAGTAACAAGCCTCAAGTAAAATTCCTCTAATAATACATAATAAATATTACACAGTAGTAAACCTCATATAAAATTAATCTAATAATACATAATAAATACTACACAGTAATAAGCCTCAAATAAAATTCATCTAATAATACATAATAAATACTACACAGTAGTAAACATCAAGTAAAATTCATCTAATAATACATAATAAATATTACACAGTAGAAAACCTTAAGTAAAATTCCTCTAATAATACATAATAAATATTACACAGTAGTAAGCCTCAAGTAAAATTCATCTAATAATACATAATAAATACTACACAGTAGTAAACATCAAGTAAAATTCATCTAATAATACATAATAAATATTACACAGTAGTAAACCTCAAGTAAAATTCCTTTAATAATACATAATAAATACTACACAGTAGTAAACCTCAAGTAAAATTCCTTTAATAATACATAATAAATACTACACAGTAGAAAACCTCAAGTAAAATTCTTCTAATAATACATAATAAATATTACACAGTAGTAAACCTCAAGTAAAATTCCTTACTGTGTAGTATTTATTATGTATTATTAGATGAATTTTACTTGAGGTTTACTACTGTGTAGTATTTATTATGTATTATTAGAAGAATTTTACTTGAGGTTTACTACTGTGTAGTATTTATTATGTATTATTAAGTAAACCTCAAGTAAAATTCTTCTAATAATACATAACAAATACCAATAACAAGATATTTTTAACGAAAGAAACTAATTAGTTACCTTTTTGTCGTTGATATACCAAGCAAGAGAAGCCGCCGGCTTAGATTTGGCTGAGGTACAATTGACTGTTACAGTATCTCCTACTCGATACTTCATGTGTCTTCCTGTAATTTTAGGGCCTTCGGTTGGTAACACTATTGGTTGTAATAATACAGTATTATTAGTATTAATTTACAAAAGACAGTGAAATCAAATACAAACTCTTCGTTGCTATGTTCCATACGCAATTCACACCTTCTATACACTAGACCCATTCTAATAATTGTTTTCAAATTTTGCCTTTTTTTTTATGCTTACATTAGCTGAGAGATAATTTTTATAGTAATATAAACGTGGGTACTATATACAGTAGCTAGGCCTAGTTAATGCTTACTGTATGTGATACGTAATTGACGGTTCTAGCTTACAAAGCCTGATTATTGTGTATAAGCACTGACTGTTTGTGTTTAATTTTTGCTTGCAGTAGCCTTAAGTTACTAACTAAATCAAACACCTCGAAGAAGACAAAAAATAAGCTATGATCAGAACAGTCGACAGATCGATGATCAGGATTTAAATTACAGTTTTTACTGGGTGTTGTTTCAGGAATGTGTTGAATCACCGCATCTCACATTGATCTTTGAACAAAACGAACTGTTGACTTGAAAGATAAATGGTTCTTCATGGCGGATAATGATTATCATGGTTTCTAGAATTACACATAAGTGCGAGCTTTTCAGTTCTCAAAAACAATGTTGATATTTCATCACTATTTCAATAATAATCAGTATATCGATATCAAATAAAGGACTCCATTCAGTTTTAAGTAAAAATCCGGCAGCCAAAAGTTTTCTTCCCGTTATTTACCCACAATACCTCAGTAAAATGATCAACAACCACATCCAGTTAAGGAAAATCTGCGGAGTCTAATTTTACAAATATATTTCAAAATACATCATTTAGATAAGTGAATTAGTGCTGGTAGACACGACCAACAGGAGAGGAAAGCTTGATATAGCGCTGAGTTTGAGTTACTTTGAGCATAAAAAAAGTAAATCATTCAACCATCCCATAGCGATTTGTTTACTTGCTTTCAGAATTCTCTGCCAGATGAAACTGGAGGAAAATAAAAGAGTTTAAATAAAATTTAATCAACTTTTAAAAAAAGATTAAGTTATAGCATGTTCTACTGAACAAGAGGTAATTCCACTATGGCAAAACATGTAATATGCCGTCTTCAGCGTCCATATCCTTACATGGGGTACGAAAAGTACTTACCTCAAAGGCATACCATTTAATCCTTAACTGATAGAGTGATGATTGGTGGGGGTTACAGAGGCCCTAAGGTATTTTTTAAACTATAGTTTGTTTAAAAAAATATATTACCGTATTCAACATTTTCCATTAACACATGACAATACAGAAAAAACCTATTATTAATTCAGATACAGATAATAAAATCAAATACCTTATAGTTAGGGATTGTAAAGTATCAAAATGTAACAGGGAAAGAGCGGGTTTTGCATTTTTTTTTTCCTAAAAAGTACGTTATAAGAAAATATTCGAAAATAGATTTATTATATTGGAAACAAACGCGATATTGAGAGAGAAAAAACACAATAGATTAAACATTTAAGTAATTATTAGTACCACATTTTCACAAATGAAATAAAAAATCGCAGTTAATTTTTAGTACCACATTTGCACAAATAAATTATACACTTGTAGGTAATTTGAGTACCATATTTGCACAAATGAAATAAAAAATCGCAAGTAGTTTTTAGTACCACATTTGCACAAATGAAATCAAAAATCGCAAGTAGTTTTTAGTACCACATTTGCACAAATGAAATCAAAAATCGCAAGTAGTTTTTAGTACCACATTTGCACAAATGAAATAAAAAATCGCAGGTGATTTTCAGTACCACATTTGCACAAATGAAATAAAAATCGCAGGTAATTTTTAATACCACATTTGCACAAATAAAAAAAAACCTTCTGCATAAACCTTTATTCAGCATGTAATATCTCAAGCTTCCATGTTAAAGTTCACAGACTATACAACATTTTCAGTAGGACCTAAATAACAAAAACAAAATTATTAATTACTTATCCTACAACATGAAAAGATTTCTGTGTTTGAAAATATCTATTATTTATTTTGTGCGAGTTAATAAAATGTAGTAAACAACTACAACACACAGGGCCTTTTTTCCCAACTATTCGTTTTGTGATGAAAACTGTCAAAAGAGAATTCAATTAATTATGTGTAGCAGGGTGTCGTTTCTAAATGTTTTAGTTATTTCAGTACAATACAGTGAAGCCCAAGAATATATACGAAACAGTATTATTTTCCTAAAATAACGACTTCAAAAGTGAAGGCTATAATTACGCTTTAGCTTCTCTTTGTTGTATATAATAAATCTACCGTCACAAACCTAATTGTCTAAATAATGTTTTGAATATGTTTGTAAATTCATATCTTATACGTCCATTTTTTAAAACGCCATCTAATGATAAATTTGTATACTTTCAACATAGGTTTCCAAGTAAATAAGAACTGAACTTAACCACCTAAAATATTTTCCACATATAATAGTGAAAAAAAAAGCAAACAACTTTACCGTATACGTTCATCTCCTTCTTAGCTGACACAGTGTCGAATACAGGCGCTTCAGTTGATACTTCACACTTATAAACTCCAGCGGTTTCCAAGGCAACGGTACGAATGTAAACCGATTGCTCCTTAGATTTGGACAGCTGTATGTTAATAAAAAGCTGGATTACTTAATTTTTTTTTATGTTTTTCCTTAAGAAACGGATAAAAGAAAAACAGAAATCTGACAAAATAACAGATTCGATTATTGCTTCATCTAAGCAAATATATAAAATTTGAAAGAAAAAAATAAACGTTCTCAGAATCGTTACTTAAAAAAGGAAATATTTTAAATTACTTCATTTACATGTTAAAACAAAAAAAAATAAGTCGGACTAATTTGTTTCTTTTTTTTTTTTCAAGTTCTCAAAATTTACACTGAAATACGGATTTTGATATCAGAAACAAGTTAACGCCACATCATATTAAGAAGCCTCGGAGAGATATAGGTTAATCATATATCTCCCCCACATCATCAAAACTTTTGTTTGCCGTTCAAAAAAATGATACAGTGAAAGACCGTAATATTATCGTCCTATATACTGTCTCTGAAAATAAAACGAAAAATATAATTTCCCCGAGGAAAATAATGACATCTAACTCGTTATTCTACTGTGCTTTTGAGAAGAAAAATGTACATTCTAGGTAAAATGTTCCAATCCCAACTAAGTAAAACTAGTTGCCACGATCATTTGAATCTGTTTTTTTTTTCTTGTTATTGTTTTCAAGACAACTAGAATAACTGAAAGCAACAAGCTGATTTGATTCGCTACTTTTCCTATGGACGCTTTATCACCCGCAGATTTAATAACATATTCTCTGTTATTGTACAGTTTTCTTACACATAACACCATAAGATCTGATAATGATAGATGAGTATCTAGAAATGCAATAATGTATCTTTTATCAACGAAGTACTCAGATAAAAATCTGTTCAATGAAAAAGATAATCGGACAAGAAAAACCTTATTTCATGGAACTTTCTTTTGATTGTACATTAACCGGTCTTATGTTATGTAGCAAAAATCCATAAAGAAATTAACCGCTAATAGAGGTGGAAGGAGCACTCAAGCAATTTAAGTAAGGATAGGTAAGATACGCGAAATGAGTCAATACAATAAAAAAGACTTGTTTAAATTATATAGAATGTTTCTTAAAGCTTATGCAAGAGTTATTTTTCGCTGAAAGTTTGGTCGATTGATAGTTCAGTAATGATATGCAAGAAACTTTCACATTAACATTCATCTTATAACTGTAAAAATCAAGTTTCGATACTTGTAGCAGATCTATCCCAGTGTTTTTTCCCCAGTGACTCAGCAATCAGGCTTAGAAATCTCAAACGTGATTAATCTGATAGATCCCACATAAAGTCATGTTAGTCAGAGACTGGTAAAGATATTTTACAAAAGGATTTAGTTTGGTTCACTGAAACCGTAATGATTAAGTTAATTAAAATATTCGTAATGCCTAAGCATTGATTAATCAACGAGGAACGTAATCCATTCAACTATTAACGGATAATCTGAGTGCAAACGGTAACTTCTGGGTCTCATTTTGCTTCCCATAGCAGTACGTAGAATGATATTAGCATGCCTAAATGTACGTTGGTTAATGAGTTAATTGAATACTATTTCATGTTTTGATGTATATTGGTTGTTAGGTACGATATTTCGTGTTTTGAGGTATATTGGTTGTTAGGCAAATTGTCTAGGTTGTTATTAGAAGACCCAACTATTCATTTTATGTCAGGAATGTCAGATTCTTGCATGGATAACACGGGTTCTCTCGATTCAGCTCACTGACGGCAGTTTAAGTGGTTGTAATAGTCCTCGTATAATTCCGTGTTAGAAATCCACAAAATGTACATTTCTCATCTAACGTAGATCCTTACGAATAACGTGTAGTATCTATAACGTAGTTGATAGTTCTGTGCCGCCAGATCCTAAATAATGTATATTGCACTCCTTCTAATAGACCACGCGAGAAATATCACATCAAACGTTCGTCCTTTTCTGTCAGTCTAAAGAAACGAATGTATTAAATTTCTCAGTATCAGTACCTTACTTAATAATCTGATAACATTTTCAAGTCCAGATTTCAAGGAAAATAACAATCAAAACTTAAAAATGCCTAAACCACTTAGATTATTACAAACCAGGTCATTTTCAAAGTGAAATTCTATTTCAATTAATATTTTAGTTTTCAGAATGTGTTGATTAAATGGTTTTATCTTTACCTTATTCTTTTGAAGGGCTGGAACTGAGTGACACTCGATAGAACTGTAAGCCCAACTTTCCGAAAACATACATAAAATATATATTTGAATGGATTTTACTTTACAGTGATATTTCGAACATTTCATTTAATTGTTCAGTTTGGAGTGCATTAAAGAATTTTCATTGGCTCCAAGACGTTTTTTCGCAGGATTATGGAAAGTTTAGTTTATACATGGTTCTACTCATGTTAAGTTTACTCTGTTATTTCTTTAATAATACTTTCATTAACAATATTGATTAGAATGTTTAAAATATGTAGTTTTTAAGTATTTTAATATATTATAGAGATTTTTTTACGTAGTTAGCTTAGTATATGGACTTAAGACTAACCTAAGTCTTGTAAGCTCGCTGAATATCGTGAGGTATTATTGGGTTTACGACCGAAAATATCGCTAACGGCTTTGACGTCCTACTGATTAAACAACGCGTTTTGATTTTTATAACTAATAACGTAAAATATATAATTAGCTGTACTCGTTATTAAGCTGATTTTTAGTCATTTCTGAGTAGATAGTTTGATCTGATCGAAAGTTTATATTAACTGATCAAAAAATTTGATCATCACTTAATCTGTCTTTTTCGAATTTTCACACAACAGAAAAACATTTACAAAGAAGTCCACACTGTGCTTCATCCAGCGTTCTTGATTATGGACGAATTATGGTGTGAGAAATTTTGACAATCAAAAAAAGTCATAAAGAGACTAATCAAACTGCTATTGTCTATAAAGAAAACGCCAATTTTTACTGTATCTAATATTTGTACAATAATCGAATATCGAGTGTTGTAGCAAACTCACGTGTCAACGAATGTTTCTTTTTCTGACAAGTGATATTCAAACACTTGTTTAGGTACAAAATGATCTACGAAAAGTTCAGTTTTCGAAAGTTTGTGTGTTTTGTTTTAAATTTTGTTTCGTAAATACGTAGGTTGGAATAAAAAAGGGTACAGTGTGTTTGAAAGCTGTAAATAAAATTTCTTACCCCGAGGTTCGGAAGTTATTGTCCCCTGTTCCACACATGCTGCTGCACTGCATTCCACTTCTGCAGTGGGAGTACAGACATATCTTTCCATGCCTCCAACAGAGTCTTTCTTTCTCTACGTGAAAAGTCTTTTGCCCTCTGTGGATGTACGAGTTGACAAGTCTACGTCTACTTCTGTCTCTGTCCCCACCATCACATTCAGTGACTGCTCGGGGTCCCTCTCCTTCGACCCAGAGGGACATAACCATTATTAGGTCGTGCCCTTACTCTCTAGGGACTCCTTCTACTGACAGAGATCTGCCTAAACGACCCAGGGCAGGTTCCATGGAGGTCGAAATAACTCTTTCTACTAAAGAATAACATCGTGGTCGCAAAGAAAAGGGTTCTCCTCCCAGTTATCCTCCTTTTAAATAACAATGGCCACTGTGATACAGTGGAACTGACGAGGTTTTTGTTCTAATTTGGATGGCATTAAGGCCTTGATCGATTCCTATCATCCCGTGTATCTCTCCTTATAGAAAACATTCCTGAGACCTGCTGATGCTGTCACCTTTTGGCAGTTTTCTTTATATCAAAATGACAGGTTGTGTTGTGGCCGATTTCATGGAGGTGTGGCACTGCTGATTGACCAGCATATACCCACCATGTTTGTGCCACTCAGTACATCCTTGAAGGTTGTAGCTGTCCGTAACTCAATGGGTCGTACCATTACTATGTGTTCTCTTTACCTGTCTGCAGGAGAGGCTTATGATCATTCAGACCTTCATGATCATATTGACCAGCTGCCATCTCCCTTCTTCATCTTGGGAGATTTTAATGGACACAATCACCCCTGTGGTGGCGCTGCTGATATTAATGGGAGGAGTCGTTCTGTGGAGCATATGCTCTCAGATCACAACCTTTCTCTCTTCAGTACTGTTTCCTTTACCTATTTTCATGCAACTAATCAGTCGTTTACTGCTATAGATCTATCTATTTGTTCACCTTCACTTTTTTTCGCATATTTCTTGGAGGATTGACAATGACGACCCACTGGGCAGTGATCATTTTCCCATTGTGTAGAGTAAGATTGGCCACAGTCGATGCCATCCGACTCGCTGACTTGCTCTCCTTCACCACTCTCTGGGAACTGCTGCCATTAGTCTTCCATCTATTAACAACTGCATGAAAACTCTAACTGATTGTATTATTCAAGCAAATGTTCGTTCAGTCCCCAAAACTGATGGTTAATGCTCGTCTTGTTTGGTTTCTTGAATCAAACGACCTCCTCTCGTCCAACCAATGTGGTTTTCGTAGACTACATGATTCGTCTCGAAACCTCGATCATGGAAGCCTTCCTCAAGAGTTAAAGATTTTATTTCTCTTCTTTGATCTTGAGAAGGCTTATGACATTACATGGATGTTTGGCATTTTGCGTGACCTCCATTCATATGGGTTGCGTGGCCATTTACCCATTTTCATTTGCAACTTTTTACTGGGCCAGAGTTTCCATGTCTGTATGGGTTCAAACATATCCTAATCCTTCACACAAAAGTTGGCGTCCCTCAGGGTTGTGTCTTGAGTGTCACACTTTCCAGTATTAAGATCACTGCTATCATTGAACAACTTCCTCCTACTGTTCCAAACAGCCTATATGTCAACGACTTCCACATTTCTTGATGGTCATTTAACATGAGCAGCAGTTTCAGATTGCTATCACTCACCTTCTTTTCTTCTAAGACTGTTTGCTACATTTTTGCTGCCAGCGGAGTTTGCATCTTGATCCAGAGATCCATCTCGGTGATGATGTTCTTCTCGTGGTGGCCGAGACAAATTTCTTCGGACTTATCTTTGACCATAAGCTTATATTTATTCCTCACATTAAGCAACTTTATGTTACGTGTACAGGGGCATTGAAAATCCTCCACTTCCTCTCTTCCACTTCTTCGAGAGTGGATAGATGTTCCATGCTCAAGATCTATCGTGCCCTTATGTGATCCAAGCTGAACTATGGGTCTATGGTTCAGCTAGAGACTCTGCCTTAAAGATGTTGGACCATGTGCATCATCTGGGGCTTCGAATCGTCACTAAAGTTTTCCACACTTCACCAGTCCAGAGTCAGTTCCATGAACTCCTTCTTCACCTCCGACGTTTGCAGCTTTCTTTACAATATGCTATCAAGCTTCGATCTTCACCATGGCATCCCATCTGGGGGTGTGTCTTTCTTCCATGGTGGGCTTTGCTCTATAAGAATCATCAGTCTGACATTCCTCCATTTGGCCTTTGTAACCAGGCACAACTGGCTGAATTGGGTCTGTAACTCGATGATGTTGATGAGCCCAATGATCAGCCCATTCCTTTATGGCTCATTACTACCCCCACCTGTGACTTTTTTTTGAATTATCTAAGGTAGACGGATATTCCAGATTAGAAATACCGTCATCTCTTTACCGAACATCTTTTGAACCCTCCCTCCATTCCCGTTTTTACGGATGGTTCGAAATCCGGTGACTCTTTGGGCTCTGTCATGGTTTCTTGTGGCTTGGTGGTTGCTCATAGGATCCCCTCTATTGTTTCTGTGTTCACTGCCGAGTTGTAAACCATATGTATTGCCTTGTATCACATAGATGCTAAGCAGAACATTAACTGTACTATTTATACCGACTGTTTTAGCTCTCTACTTGCCCTGGAATCGCTTAATATCAGTTCTCACCCTGTTCTCCTGGACATTCAGAGACGACTAGCTCAATTTTCTCTGCCATCCGTTTCTATCTAGTTTTTCTGGACACCTGACCATATCGGTATTCATGGGAACGAGCTTGCTGACACCACAGCTAAGTCCATCTGTTCTGGCGTTATCCCCATTGTACTTGTCCCATATGTGGACTACAGTCCTATGATCAAGGCACGGCTTCGTGTCAGTGGCAGTCAATTTGAGGTGAGCAAATTCATAACAAGCTTTTAGAAATCAAACCTTCTGTCGTTTTTTGGCCATCTAGGATCGAGGGAAGGATCTAGGCTAAACATTGGTCACATTTTTTTTAACCCATCGTTTTTTTTTTACGTGGGACTGATTCGCCAATGTGTGGTCTTTGTGACACTGAGGACACAACTGCCCACGTTTTTAATTTCGTGCTGTCGCTACGAATGTGAGTGACGGCACTATTTTAGACATGTATTTTTTAAGGGCTTAACCCCGACGTTAGACGGTGTCATTGGCGATGGTGACATTGCTTGTGTTTTTATATTTTTGTGCGACATAGGCCTTTTTAATTCTATTTAAGTTTTTTACTTGATTTTTGGCCATTATTTAGCTTTTAACTTTTTACTTTGTATAGAGTTTTACTTCTTTGCCCTTTTGCTGGTTGTTTGGTGCAGATAGTCACGTTGCTTTGCACCATTAAACCACTAACAGTCAACCAACTAACGATCTGCCTTTTACTTGACAACAACAATTTGTATAATTTGGCCAATGTATCTTCCCAGAAAAACAATGAATTTTAATGGAAAGTAGCTTCAGTCCGCAAGTTGCTGGTTTATGTCTATTCGAACATAAAAAGTCTTACTAATAAAGGCTATATTACATAGTTACATATCAGCCGTCTTTGTAGATATATCGGTGATATCGTTATACCTAATTATCAAAGTTTGCTTGACACAGCCGAAACAAATTATCCTTCAAAACTTACTCTGAAAAAAATGTATTTCACTAAAACAAACACATTACCTATATTTAGATATAAGCATTGTTTATCAGACATTCAGGTTCAAAGTTTTCAATAAATTTATCATTTTCAAATACGTTATGTTACAATGCTTATTATTCATAGCTTATTAGATACGGTAGAATTTGTTCTACATTGCAAAACTTCCTGGACAGAGGTCGTAATCTCAGTCATATTTTTTTTTACAGACGAGGTTTTTTCTATGGAATTTCGAACACCAATTCAACAATATTATTGCTACCTACCAATTATAGATTTAAAAGGTTCACGCCACTTTAATTTCTTAAAAGTTGTTTAAGGTAACGTTGAACCACTGCAGTATATTAACCACCGTTAGTGTTACCTCTGTTAGTCAAAGCTCTTAATATATATATTCAAGACTAACTACGTAACAGTTCCGTATATGGTATAATATCATTTCGTTAGTTAAGTAACATTAGCTTTTGCTAATAACTTTAATCTTCAGGTGTAGTGTCATTGTAACTTTCTTATCTAAGGCTTATTATTATACTATAGAAGTTTCTCGAACATTATCGTGGTTATAATTAATCATATTTGTCTAAAGACATTATGATAGGTCTATCATAAGTTTTAACACTACATTCCTAATCTAGTCCATTGGGGATTCCCCCCCCCCCAAAAAAAAGAAGAATGTATAATACTAGTATTTCAACCACACTGTATAGCCATATCCATTGCCGACGACGTTTCGCTCAATCCATAGTTTTTCAGGCTGGCTGGGATACAGGAAACACAGCAGTAGTCGAAATACTATTTATACAGACAATTATCGTGGTTACTTTCGGCTTTTAATTTTAGTTATTATCTCCTGTTGCCCTCTCCGTGTGTTTTGTTAAGCAACAGAGATTAGTTAAAGTCGAATTAATATGTTTCTTATTTCATTTAATATTGTTATATTTTAATTAGAGTACCAATATTTATTGGTATTTATTATACTACTTATTGTATGATTCACGTATTCGTGTAATTCTTAATTAATATTAGATATTATTTTTCTACCTTTACAATGGGAAGGGTTGTGTAAACTTCTTCCGATACAAGGTTGCACTGATGATACTTTGTTCAACAAACATTAAATTTACGACAGGACTTAAACCTAACAGCATTTTTTTTTATGTGTTCCCTAAATAAGGTGTACTGTATTATCTTTTTAATTCAGTAATAGTATTGGCTAGAATGTTTAATATATCTAGCTTTAATATTTTTCCTTATTAAACTTGTATTATAGAGATTATTTTACATTGTTAGCTTAGTATGTGAATTTAGGACTAACCTAAGTTCTCCTCAGATGGCTGACCCTCGTGAGATATTATTGGGTTTACGGCCGAAAATACGGTTAGCAACGAGAGTATCCCACATACAAAATAATGCCTTCTACTCTCTACAAGTAAGAACGTGAAACAGTATATATTATACAGCTATAGTCATTACCTGGTTGCTTTTATTTCTATGCTTGATCTAAGTAGATAGCTTGCTTTTATCGAAAGTTAGTATTAAATATTATTTTTGTTTTCGTATAAGACATACAAACGAGGAAGAATGCCAGTAAAATCCCAATAATCAGTCACATCGTCAGTTTGTATAATGTTTAAGCAATTGATAATAACTAGTGTCCTCTAGTGAGGAATTGAATAACCAAAATTATTTATTATCACAAATTATGTTCTATATATATTTACTAAAATGAATTATTCACATCATGTAATCTTATAAGGTTTAACACATTTTTATATAATTACTGCTTTTAGGAAATCTAGATGGAACTTATGAACATGAAGCTTTTTTTTCAGAGGTAGTAATGACTGCATTCAAGGGCCTTAAGCTTTTACTGAACATTGCATCGTGAAGAAGTTGTCTCTCTATTGTAAGTTACTTTATACTACTATGTCTATTTTGTCAAAACCAAATGTCTTACATTTTTTCTAACAAAATGCAAGATACGTGACATCGGACCTTGGATGCAATTTATTGTATCTCGAATAACTTATGAAGTGCACGAGATGTCAGTGTGTCACAAACTGCGATGCATTAAAAAAGGTAATTGCCACATTTAAACGGGTTGCATTGCTAGTCTTTAATCAGTAACTATTATCTAGTTCACAGTACTGAAGAACCACTAATTGAACTGTCAACTAAAGAAAAGAACATTGAAAACACTGAAAGTGATATACTCTTTCACACTTTTTTTTGCTTACAAATAATATTTTGTTTTTTAAGTATAATTATATCATGTAACTTATTTTTACAATGTTGGATCAATGTGATTATTTAGGGCTAACATAAATATCCTAAACTGGCTGAATCTCCTGATATATTATTTGGATTAAGTCCGAAATTTTTGTTAGTAACGAGTATATCCAATACGTGATTCAATGTAATCTAATCACTATAGTTTTTTTTTACTGAATATTTATAGACGTTACTTTTTGTTTCCTTGGTTTAGAGAAAAAAAAACACACTTGAATATCTGCTGAGTCCATCGCGGGGAATCGAACCCCACTTTTTAGCGTTGTGAGTCCGTAAATTTCCCACTGTTTCAGCGGGGACGACAGTTTGTTTTACCCGGATATCTGCGTCAATTTATAAATATTATTTCTAATATGTTAGTTCTGTTCTATATAATTAATTTACTTTTGGGAAGAGGGATTTTGTTCTGATCTATATAATTAGGTTACTTTTGGGAAGAGGGATTTTGTTCTGATCTATATAATTAATTTACTTTTGGGAAGAGGGATTTTGTTCTGATCTATATAATT
>NW_013667753.1:182032-192888 GCF_000517525.1 Limulus polyphemus
TAAGTTTACCTTTGGGGAGAGGGATTTTGTTCTGATCTATATAATTAGTTTACTTTTAGGAAGAGGGATTTTGTTCTGATCTGTATAATTAGTTTACTTTTGGGAAGAGAGATTTTGTTCTGATCTATATAATTAGTTTACTTTTGAGAAGAGGGATTTTGTAATCTCGTATAGGGAATAATATTCTGATTTACAGAGTCTGTATAAGAAAAAAATATCTAATATTATATGAATATATTCGTACAAATGGTGAGGAGTTCTATGATGAAGTTGGAACAATTTGCACGTTCTCTCCACAATACTGAAATCATATTTGTTTTGTTTTTTGTTTTTCTGCACGAGCAACTCTATTTAATACATAGTTCTGTACCGAGAAGAATTTGTGAATAAAAATGACATAAAAGTTAAAAGTTTAATATCTCGGTCGTATAGGGTGATTTACTGATATTTTCCATTTTAGGGATTTAAATGGAAGTCGAGGTAATTTTACTGAAGGTGATTTTCTTTTCTTTTTTTCTTTTTACGTTGAGCTTTACAGCTGTTTTCATAAGTGACCAAATGTTGGTTGTTGTCTATATATATGAAAACCGAAAGCACGTATTTCGGACCACTCATTTTAGTATTCGATATTCATTGGTGTTCTTTACCCACCCGTCAAAACCGCTGAAGAAATGAAAAGATAAAATAGTACTGCTACTATAATTTCGACATTAACTGTTGGTTTTAATGCATTTAAGACATAAAATATATGTTGAGGCTCTTCGGTAAACGAGGATTAAAAGCATGGTTCTCATAAAACACATTAAACAACACTTTGTGTTTCAGTGAAGAGTCAAAGAATGACTTAGTCTTCCCATTCTTGCGAAAACACAAGCCTCTATGTGTGCATGTGTTTCTACGCCCTAGTTGTACATGGTACATTTTCCTCATAGTCGAGTAACTTACCATTACGAGCATTAAACGAGTCAAATAGGGTATTTCGACAACGTTTGTTTATCTTCTACCTTTTTGTTTTATCTTTAGCAAATGATCTTTCGTGTTAAAAAGGAAGGGAGTTGTACTCCACAAAGAACAACGTCTGGAGCGCCCCCTTTTGTATAGTTAGTGTCTTTACTGGATATTTGCGGTTATTAGTTTTCTACCTTGGAAGGTGAAAATGAAAGTTTAACATGGTAAATACAGTCTTTAGGAAGGAGGTTCAGATTTCTTTTATAATTAAATATTTTAAAGAAACCGAATACAGAACTTAGATAAAACCGATCCCATTATTTTTATGTTAAGTTAAATACTGTGGAAATTACTAATATTATGTTACTTGTTCATGACCTCAATCAAGATTTACAGGGTCTACAGTTCGAAATGGCTAAGTTTGTTTGTAATTAAGCACAAAGCTACACAATGAGCTTTCTTTACTCTGCCCACAACGGGTATCGAAACCCGGATTCTAGCGTTGTAAGTCCGCAGACATACCGCTGTGCTAGTAAGAGGCGAAATGGCTAAGACGATATATGTTTAAGTAAAGATTTACGTCCTTCACTGCAATACGCAAATATTATACTGTTTAAATATATTTTCTCCAGATTTGTGGACAACAACAACAACCACAGACATCAAATGTGATAAGTATGAAGTGGGCATTCGAAATATTTTTTTTTTAACCAAAGAAAAAAACTTTATCACAAATAAACATACTCATTAACGCAAGCATACGAAAAATAGTTCCCTTTTAGGCCTTATTAGAACTGCCCGATTCTTTAAGGTTTTAGATGTCTCGAATATTGACCAATAAATTGGACAAATCTATATTTTTTGGAGAGGAGAAGGAATCACGAATTGGGTGTCATGAATTTCTTTAAGATGTCATTGCTAGTATGGTGACAGCCAATGTTACTCTGATCGTGGTAACATTTATTAAACTTTCAGAAATAAATTTGGACATTGTATAATTTAATTAAAATCACAGGTTTTGGATGATTTACTGTCTTACGAAACGCTATATAAGATAAAAAAATATATTCAAAGTACGCTAAGAACCACACAAAAGCAAATTCTAATTGGCGTTTTACACGCGAAGCTAGAAGATAGTAATGGTCTGTCTTCTTCTTGATAATTTTGGGATTTTGTGTGTTAAAAGCTAGTTCTTAAATAAACCAAATTCGGAACATTATTAAAACATTTCATAAATCTGGAAGTTGAAAAGACGTTCGAAGACTAAGAGACCAATTCAGAGAATATTTATATATATATAAATCGAAATGGTATATTTAAGTGTTTTACACTCACAAAAAAGAAGCCTATCATTCTATAGGTATTTGAAGAACTTGTAGCATTCCGCCACAATTTAATTCTTCGTATTTTTAGCCGACACTAGGCAGCTGTTACATATTGAACAGGGTTGTTTAAACATTTGTTTAACAACAAGTAAAAGCTTGGAATAGTCTATTCTTTCATTGGGGGTGTGTGTGTGTGAGCTATACTAGTTTCGGAGACTCGCATACACACACCCAATGAAAGAATAGACCATTCCAAGCCCTTACTTGTTGTTAAATAAACGTTTAAACAACTCTATTCAACTTATATATAATTATTACTACCTTAATGCAAGCAACACAATAGGCTATCTGTGCTCTGTCCACAACGAATATTGGCGTTGCAAGTCCGTAAACGTACCGCTGACCCACCGGGGGACTTGTACAAATCTAATAAGTTTGATAAAAAAAATAAGCTGAAGCAGATATACATAAAAACTAATAGGTTGAAAGATTATAAATAATTAAGAATAGTCTATATATATATGCAACCTACTACAAATACTAAATGTTATAAAGTTACACTATAAAACTAAAACATATACGATTATAATGCTTTGAATCAGCAGTTGGGTGTCTCCACTATTTATAATTGGGTCTTAATCCCAAGTCTTAATCCCAGCTTGGGAGATTTAGTTAATCCTGATTTTTATATACAACGCCAGTTCTGAAAAATAATATTCAAATATCTCCCAAAAATATATAAAAATGATTCTAAAGTCATCTGCTATTAAAATCTGCCCAGTTTACTGGTGTAACGCCAGTTCGTACTAGCGCTTTGTATTTATGGCATCGCTACTATAGCTCTTTGCCACGGTTCCTAATTTGAGTCATTGACCTTACCACCCAACGTCCACAAAAGGTATTGATTGTCACTCTTATAACGCACTCATAGCTTAAAGTGCGAGAAATAGTTTATGGTATCACACGGATTCGAACCAAGCTCGCCATCTTCGAAATCCAGAGCTCTCCTATAGGGCCAACTCGCGCCCCCCATTCTCCATTTATTATTATAATTTGCACTCCCCCAGTGCTTATTTTTCGTGTAGTCTACCACTGGTTCAGCGTTAAGTTTGAAAGCTTATGACGCTGAAAACCGGGTTTCGATACTTCTAGTGGGCACGGCACAGATAGCCCATTGTGAAACGTTGTGCTTAACCACAAACAAACATAAAAATGTGTTTATTTTTTCGTAAAATGAACTTTGAAAGTTGTTAAATCTTCAAACTAATTGCTACGTTATCTCATCTACCAAAATGACTAAAGGGTCACATGGTTTAATATGATTCAATTTGTACACAAAACTACGAAAATAGTAATAATAATTCTTTTAAGATAAAAATGTCTGCGTGTTTAAAAATGTCCGCTTGTTTTAAAATACTTGCACTAAGCTGCACAAAGTTTACCTGCGTAAAGTAACACTAATCTTGATAGGCTAGGTAAGGCGGGTAGTCAACAACAACCACTGCCACCTCTTGGTCAACTACAAAGAAAAATAAAATTTAGTAGTTACTCTTGTAACGCACCCACGAACCTAATGTAGAGAGTGATTTTTGTTCGTGGTAACGAGATGTAAACCATGGACCCAGTAGCGTATCCCGGCCGGTAGCTTTGGTTTATCGCACTCACACACACACACACACACACATATATATATATATATACCTGTATAACAGTAATCAAAACATATAAAATCATTATGAAAAATGCATAATTGAATATAAATTAGCATTTAGCATAATAAATAATACTAAATTAACGCCATCTGGCATTTGCTACCCTACTTTGCACCGCAACCATGAGCGATATGCTTCCAAGGTGTTTAACGCACGCTGATAGGCTAAACTGTCTTCCCCGCACCAATCACCATAGACGACACATATAATCAGTACTAACAATATCTCGTGCAAATAACATCTGGTGTCACTACTTTTTCAAAACTGCAGTAATTATATATTTGTGCTAGTAATGGATGAGATTCGAATATTTTTCATATTGACTAAAACACTATTTTTTTAATTCTCCCAAGATTGGATTACCACCGGTAAACGCGGTAACACGGAAAATACGCCACTACATAGATCCACAGATCGACAATTCTGACCACTAGGCCACATATGCCCACAATCCCACCCCTTAGAATTCACCCCAGTTATAACTTACTCTCCCTTATTTGTATTTTACAGAACTGCACAACAAGCGTTTATAATGTATTAATATGTGTTAATATGTGTTACTTCAATCATCTCTCTGTTGTCTGGAATGACATTGAGAGGCCGGTTTCTAGTACCAGTGTATTAAATATGGTACCAGAAACTTGTGGTCTCCATTATCACAGTATCAAGCTATGCAGCATAAGGTGAACTAAAAAATGTCATATTACAAAATCATTCTGTTTGTTTGTTTTGAATTCCGCGTAAAGCTACACGAGGGCTATCTGCGCTAGCCGTCCCTAATTTAGCAGTGTAAGACTAGAGGGAAGGTAGCTAGTCATCATCCAACTCTTGGGCTACTCTTTTACCAACGAATAGTGGGATTGACCGTCACATTATAACACTGAAAGGGCGAGCATGTTTGGTGGGACGGGGATTCGAACCCGCGACCCTCAGATTGCCAGTTGAGCGCCCTATTTTTAAATGAGAGTAAAATAATTAAATACTATAATTTATCGTTCAAAAAATATATATAAATAAATAAGTGTCGAAATAATGGTAAAGAATGTTAACAAACTTATGAATAAAATAATCCTTTTTCATTTCATATGAAGGTATTCATACATAAAAGTAAATGTTTAATAAATATATTTAATACTTCTTTCAGGATCCTAGTGTGTTATAGCTTTCCTTCTTTCGCGCTGAATAACTTGTCTATTCGTTTAAAGTTCCTCTATTTTTCCATTATTCATTCTATCGGGATAATCAGGATCGACAATGAAATTATGGATTTGTTTATGGATTACTGTGGCTGTATCAGCTGGATCTCAATAAACAACATTACCATTAACCAGTAGCTTATAGCCTACCGTGTTGTAGCCTAACAGAGTCTAATAAGCCACTAAAAAACGTTCCCATTTGCTGAAAATGTATCAAATTTGGTTTTCCCGAATAGCACAGAAATGATTTTTTTTTAAACATGTAAATGCAGTTTATAAATATAATGAAGTGTTTATATTTTTAAGAAAATACCAATAGATAATATTATTCTGTCTTTCTCGGGAATGTGATTTATAACTGAACGGTTAATTTGCTTTTTTTTATTCATAAAATCAACCTCGAAGAAGACAGACCAACGTTCTGTTAAAACGTGTACTATGTTTCCTAAAATACAACCACTCCATTAAGCCTATAGTTTGTCAATTTACTATTATATCAGCATGATATGCTTCCCTAAAGAAGCTGCAGTGTAATAGTTTCAAAAGCGTTTCTTGCTTTATAAAGTAATTCTAAAAAATCGAATCATGATGATGATGATGTGAAGGTACCAACTTACTTTAGAATGTTTACCTTGTCTTGTGACAATTCTTTAAACAGAATTATTAGAGGTGTACAAAGTAAACGGAGGGAGTTTTCGTTCTACGTTTAATAAACTATCGAGTGCAAATACAACATGTCATAAAGATTGGGGAATGGATATTCTTATATAATAAACAACGGGAAGTTCGTATTCCTTGTATAATAAAGCACGGGGGGGTGTCGTTTTTCAGAAGATTACATAATAAAGAGCATGTTTTTTTGTTTCTTTTTTTTTGAGAGGGGTGAGTTTATAAATTATACGTTACGTTCATACAAAAACGATAAATTTAAGTGCACATGTACTTGCAATAGCAAACACCTAACGTTACAAGCTAGTAGAACCCCCCCCCCCAGTGGTCCAGCGGTATGTCTGCGGACTTACAACGTTAGAATCCGGGTTTCGATACCCGTGGTGGGCAGAACACAGGTAGCCCATTGAATAGCTTTATGCTTAATTACAAACAAACAAACTATTGGAATATATAAAAAAATATTACTAATGAATCATAAACGAAAGCACCTATCTAGCCACCTATCGAGAGAATTAAACCGATATATTGTCAATAAAAACCAAGTAAACCCAGTGATTTTAACCATTTTTTCATTAGAAGGATATACCATTTTCGTAGTAAAGATCAAAGGCAGTACTACTATCGACGAATGAGCTTTTCTTTCAGGATATGCAGCTCCTGATAACCTCATTCTCTTTTATTTCAGTTATTTTTATTTATTTATTTATTCAGTTTTATTCGCACTTTCATTTCTAGCGTTACTGTTCTCGCTTTGTTTGTTCTATCACCCAACATCTCCTCCCACCTCCTGTTGACCAGTAGATTATTCTAAGCCCTACGGTCACCCGTGTTTTAATGCTCTGTCTCAATTTACTATTAGTTGTAGGGCGGCCGTGAACAAGTGGTCAGCGATTCGATGATCCACGGTTCGCGTCTCGTCGCTGAAAAAAAATTCGCGATCCATACTTTGGCATTATGTGTGTGCGAGAACGGCAACAGCCAATTCCTACTATTTGATTAGAGTAGCCTAAAAGTTGGCTGAGAGTATGTAACACACAAGGTTTATTTCAAAATAATTCCTCTCCTCTGCAATTAAAAAAAGTAGTTCCATCAAAATCCCTAAAATCATTTCGTTCATCCTTTAAGCCCTTCCAGCCATAACAAATCTGTGATATCGTATACATAATAGTATCGTATACTGACCATCACTAAAATCACAACCGAAACTGCTACAGTGACTACACAGTAACTGAACATGACAGGTTAGAAGTGCTGTCTAAAGAGATGGGGAAACATCAACTCTGATGGGCGTACCGATCTGACTGCATTAGAAACAATGCTTTGAATGTTGCACGTTATAGAGACGAGATCCTAGCAACCACTGTCTAGTCATTCGCTAGTGCTATTGGGCTCAGTTTCACTTTGATGGGCGGAAATACTCATTGTCACATGTATTATTACTGCCAACCTTTAAGAGAAAAATAAGATGGACTGCCCAGCGTCTTCTCCGGACGTCAGAACACATTACAGACAGAGTCATAAGAAATGGATTCACATCTAGTCCGTTCACCAGACACAATGAACGAGCTGGGAAATGCTTTGTTGATAAAGTATAGCGAAACATGTACTTGATTTTCATCCAGAAACTCTTATAAAGTGTACAGCAGCATTTTAGAGCTTGTTGGCCAATCGAGTTGGACCTACTTCTCACTAGAATGGGTATGGCCTGGTGGTTAAGGCGCTCCACTCGTAATCTGAAAGTTGCAGGTTCGAATCCCTGTTACCGAGCATGTCGCCCTTTTAGCCGTGGGAGCGATATTATGTGACGGTCAACCCCACTATTCTTTGGTAAAAGAGTAGTCCAAGAGTTGGCGGTGGGTGGTGATGACTAGCCACATTCCCTCTCGTCTTTCACAGATAAATTAGGGACGGTTAGTGTAGATATCACTTAAGTAGCTTTGCGCGAAATTCAAAATAAACCGAACTAAAACAGGCACATGACGAAAGGTTATTAAATGTAAATGTTTTATTTTTTATTTGCAATTATACATATAATTGAAGGGCATGTGTAAAACAGTTGGGGTATTTCTAACACATTGGAATAAAAAAAATACAAATAAACCTCTGTGGTAAACTGTAGTAAACACACATTAACAAATAAAACACATCTCTGAGCTGCATAGTCCTAATAGATATTAACAAATACCACCAAACTCTAGAACAATAGATTAGAGGATATAAAAATAGACAACTCTGAAACAAGATGTGATGATGAACTATGAAAGAAATGCTACAATCACTAAAATAATGCTAAGTGTAACGGACTAAGATTAATAATTTGAGAACCAAATCAAAAGATAACCGGTTAGGCTGGTAAACGTGTAATAGACTTAAGACTTTGCCCCCTGGCCCCTGACCCTCCCAGATCCCGATCAAGATAAGATAATACTGATGGGCACGTACATCCTGAGAACCCTAATTGTTATATACGTATGTTATGGTGTAGAAGGTGTTAAATTTGAGGGGATCGTTTTATGTTTTCAGCCAGGTGCGTTTACTATAAATCTCACAAATTAGTCTAGGTGTTGTCATTCATCTGCCTTCAAGAATAATGACAATAATTTATTGTTCCTTTGATCGGGATAAATATGGCATTCAGTTAAATATTTGAACATTAAGTTTAAATCATTATTACAATAGGTATAAATCCGTTTTACCAACAACTGCTTTTTACCTTTTACAGCATTTATATCAAAGAAAAACAAACCCATCAGAAATATTGGTCATATTATGTTCTCCAAATCTTTTACATGGGATTAATCAGATTCGATCTGTTTTCCAAGCATGGTACATTACGCAAATATACTTACAATTTCCATACCATCAGCATATATTTCAACACTGGAAGGCTCCTTATAATTGCAAAAAATATATATACAATAAATAATTGAGTTTTTACGGTTTCAGAAAGAGAGAGAGAGATGTTTAAAACTAGACTAATTTTTATCCATTTCTGAGAAGCTGTGTTCAATGTACGTAAGAAGGAAATTAACTTTTTTGTTTGTTTGTTCACACTCCGCTTATGCCGTGAGAAAAGACAGTAAAATATCTAAAGACTGAATAAAATAAGAACTAAAGTCATCATGAAATATAAAATTACTGAGTTAGTTCTTGCAAAGTATTGGATAAACAGATGGTTCTGTCATTTAGCCTGGATGATGGTACGTAATGTAAAACACAAACCTGGGAAGCACTTTCAGGAAATTCAATTTTTCTGTGAATCGGGACGTAAATGTGCAGTGATATGATAAATGTTCCAATTACTGCTTTTCTGGTGTTCTTTTTTTGGGGGGGAGGGGAGGAGTTCTCTTCTTGGTGAAAGAATGAGATCGTCTGTTTACGATCTTTAGTATTAACAGGTTGTACTTTGCATAGTTTACATATGCTTAAAAACAACAACACATCCAGCAAACTAAAAACACTAGTATCCCTTAAAAAATTAACCAAAGCTTTTCAGTTTGCCTCAAATATCGAGTAAGTAAGAAAGCATGTAAAAAAAATAAAAATATTTTGTTTACATTTTTAAATAACTGTCACAAAAGTAAAATCATCACATATTAGTGGAAGGAAGACTGCATACATATTTGTAGATTATCGTCACATATTAGTGGAAGGAACACTGCATACATATTTGTAGATTATCGTCACATATTAGTGGAAGGAAGACTGAATATATATTTGTATATTATCATCACATATTAGTGGAAGGAAGACTGAATACATATTTGTAGATTATCGTCACATATTAGTGGAAGGAAGACTGAATACATATTTGTAGATTATCGTCACATATTAGTGGAAGGTAGACTGAATACATATTTGTAGATTATCATCACATATTAGCGGAAGAAGACTGCATACATATTTATACATTATCATCACATATTAGTGGAAGGAACACTGCATACATATTTGTAGATTATCGTCACATATTAGTGGAAGGAAGACTGAATACATATTTGTAGATTATCATCACATATTAGTGGAAGGAAGACTGAATACATATTTGTAGATTATCGTCACATATTAGTGGAAGGTAGACTGAATACATATTTGTAGATTATCATCACATATTAGCGGAAGAAGACTGCATACATATTTGTAGATTATCATCACATATTAGTGGAAGGAAGACTGCATACATATTTTTAGATTATCGTCACATATTAGTGGAAGGAAGACTGAATACATATTTGTAGATTATCATCACATATTAGTGGAAGGAAGACTGAATACATATTTGTAGATTATCATCACATATTAGTGGAAGGAAGACTGACATACATATTTATAGATTATCGTCACATATTAGTGGAAGGAAGACTGAATACATATTTGTAGATTAGATTTTTTGAACAAATGCTAATTATCACTTTATAGTTGCGGAACACTTAAATTAACGTATAAATCAAAATGTCCTAAAAACAAATCTCGTCGCTAGGACCCTCTAGTGGCACAGCGGTACGTCTGCGAACTTACGACGTGGTTAGCACAGCACAGATAGCCCATTGTGTAGCGTTGTGCTTGGCTACAAACAAACAAGTAAACAAAAGCAACAAAGTAATATATTTAATATTTTATATTATTAACTGATTTATTTAAGTTAGCTCGCGGATGTTTGAGAGATATTTTAGAAAATACAAGCTCCGTTGCAGGAACTATTTTTAACTATACTCCCTATTTTTAACTATACTCCCTTTTCCAGCTTAAAATATTATTTATTGCACTGGAACTTTTTATGCTATCAAATATAGAAAGTATCACTTATCATTTAACTATACTCCCTATTTTTAACTATACTTCCTATTTTTAACTATACTCCCTATTTTTAACTATACTCCCTTTTCCAGCTTAAAATATTATTTATTGGACTGGAACTTTTTATGTTATCAAATATAGAAAGTATCACTTATCATTTAACTATACTCCCTATTTTTAACTATACTTCCTATTTTTAACTATAC
>NW_013667753.1:193888-199279 GCF_000517525.1 Limulus polyphemus
GAAAGTATCACTTATCATTTAACTATACTCCCTATTTTTAACTATACTTCCTATTTTTAACTATACTCCCTATTTTTAACTATACTCCCTATTTTTAACTATACTCCCTATTTTTAACTATACTCCCTTTTCCAGCTTAAAATATTATTTATTGGACTGGAATTTTTTATGCTATCAAATATAGAAAGTATCATTTATCATTTAATCTCTCAGTATTTCCACCAACAATCAAATTAATATCACTTAGCGTCATTCGAATTTTAAAGTTCAAATTTAATGCTTTCTTTGACATTTCTTTTCATTGGATAATTTTATTTCGTGGAAATTTGTTTGATGTTTTGAGCGAAGCCTATTTAAAGAAACATTCCAGTGGTTCAAGTTTCCTTAGTATCATATTGAATATTGTTTGTTTTAAATTTCTCGCAAAGCGATATGAGGGCTATCTGCGCTAGCTCTCTCTAATTTAGCAGTGTAAGACTAGAGGGAAGGCAGCTAGTCATCACCACCCACCGCCAACTCTTGGGCTACTGTTTTACCAACGAATAATGGGATTGACAGTCACATAATAACGCTCCCAAGGCGGAAAGGGCGAGCATGTTTGGTGGGACGAAGAATTCGAACCCGCGACCCGCAAATTGCGAGTCAAGCACCCTAACCACCTGGCCAGCCCCCTAGTGGCACAGGTATGTCTGCGGATTCACAACGCTAGAAACCGGGTTTCGATACACATGGTGGGCAGAGCACGGATAGCTCATTGTGTAGCTTTGTGCTTACTTCAACAAACAAACCACCTGGCTATGCCGGGCCGTGTCATATTGAACTCTCAAGCTGAAGCATAAAATAGAAAAATAACCTCGAACAACGATAATTGCATAATATCGATCTGGTCAATTATATTTTTGAGCATACAACTTTTATTCTAAGTCTATGTGATAAATTAATGTTTTATAAGGCGATTAAATGCATTCTAATTAGTGCATCAGGTGATAACTTCAATCTATGTTAGTTAGACTTACAGTTTCCGAAAAATGTTAATTTGTCAAAGCTTTGTCTACACCCATAAGTTTTTCCCAGCAGCTTTCAGACCGAAAATTTCGACAGTGATGAAAAACGTGGGGAGATACGTATTCCAAATCTTAGATTCACGTGTTATATCACGGTAAATAACTCTGATCCACGAACACAGAATCCTCATGGAATTAAGTTAGTTAAAGCAAGCTGTAAATGCTATTAGGTTAGGTAGAGGGCTTTAAATCATTTTAAACTTCGAAACAGTAGTGCTAGACAGTGTCTGATATTCTAACCCTCTATCCGCTGTACTGTGAAGAAATATTACAGTGGTGAAAATGTAAATACAAAAGTTACGAGTCAGTTAATCACGGCGACGTTGTAAGTTGTCAGAGGGGAAATCTGTATATTTACACAACAAAGATTCTTGAAATACAAAGTGGAGATATTCTTAGACAAACATATATATGTCTCCCGATCTTTCTCGAGATAAAAAGTTCAGAAAAAGTTGAGTAAGTTTAATGTGCTGTCGTGAATAAGAGACTATATAAAATATGGTAATACTTAGTTTATCTGAATATGGACAATACTATCTGATCAATGTTAGTTTACAATACAACTACCGTTGTAGTCGTCAAGCGGCTGACGAGAGAACAAATAAAACAAAAATCGTTACAAGAAGACATCAGAATGTCACAAAATGGAAAACATCAGAATGTCACAAAATGGAAAACATCAGAATGTCACAAAATGGAAGACATCAGAATGTCACAAAATGGAAGACATCAGAATGTCACAAAATGGAAGACATCAGAATGTCACAAAATGGAAAACATCAGAATGTCACAAAATGGTATGTAATTTTTATTTCACTCTCAGTTAAAATTATGTAGTAGTTATTCTGTATTACACGTAATGATGAATAAATCTATCTGAACGTAAAATAACAATAGCAATAGTTAGAAATAATTATTCAGTTATTATTTACACTGATAGATAAACGCAATATATTAAATTACATTAAATTAAGTAAGATATTGTTTTTGCACGTTCTGATATCATGTTGATCTTCTGACTTAGGAAAAAACTTATTTTGTATGTGGGATTAGTTTTTGCAAATCCTTTTAAAGATTATACCTTAGTAAGGTGCTCCAGTGGCATCGGTTAGGACTTTCAGCACTAGTTTCTTTTTGAAAGAATACAAACATAAACTTCGATAATTAATGACTTTGTATATTAGAGAACTGAGCGTATTATAATATCCTATATTGGAGATTGTTTCCAGATATTAACTCAAGAAATATCAGGAAGTGTTTCATGTAATTTACTTTCGGGAAATGTATTCCATTAAATAATCATAAACCAAGAAAAGAACCTTATTTATTGAATAATCATAAACCAAGAAAAGAACCTTATTTATTGAATAATCATAAACCAAGAAAAGAACCTTATTTATTGAATAATCAGAAATGAAGAGAAGAACCTTATTTATTGAATAATCAGAAATCAAAAGAAGAACCTTGTTGTTTAGGTAATAAAAAGTTAAGAGAAGAACCTTATTTATTGAATAATCAAAAACCAAGAGAAGAACCCTGATAATTAAATAACCAGGAATTAAGAGAAGGAACTTGTTGATTAGATAATCAGTAACCAAGAGAGGAACGTTTTTGATTACATAATCAGGAATGAAAGGTATAATCTTGTGTATTAAATAATCAAGAACCAAATTAACAGTTTGGATAACTGAATAATCAGAAATTAAAATAAAAGTACTGAGAGTTGGTTGTGTAGGAGATATTTAAAAAATGATCAACACCGAAAATTGTCATATTTCGTTTATTACTTATACACACACATATATTATATAGGTTATTAAGCCAGTAAAATATTCCTGTGTTAAACGCAAAGTAATCGAAGTTTCAAATTTTTATTTACCACATTAAACCATTTCTTCTCTCTGTTAAGTGTGATCCTCCAAGACTTAATATTTGTTCATTTTTATTAATTTCTCCTCGGTGATATAATTTAAAGATCTAAGAACACGAGGCAGAATTTCATTGCATTGTTGTTGTTAGTCTTATATAATTGATATTGATGATTAATTCAGCATTTCAGGACTTTTTTTTTACCCATACAAAAACAGCCCTTATATTCACAATTTTGACTTGAAACTTTACAAAAAAAACCTGTTGTAGTTTACCTTTATTTGTGTGTTAAAAGTTTAAATTTGTATGATCGATATTCCTATTATTTAAAAGATGTCAATATAATTTTCTAAAACATCGCAGCTTATTAAGCTGTTATCCTTATGTATAGTTTACGACTCCTGACGCCTAAGTTTCTGCTTCAGCTTAACCGAGAGGAAACCTAAACTGTTTCTACATTTAAACAAATCACTACAGAACGAAAACGATACACTTACATCAACTCTGACCCCGCTGAGAGGAAGAAACTGTCCAGGAGGCCAGTCATTTGGGACAAAGCGGTAGAATTCAACATCGTCCTTGTACCATTTTACTGAGTACAATGTGTCTCCATTGAGATCAAAACTACATGTAAGTTCTACTTCTTGGCCGACAACAGTCGGTGATGGAACGTCTAACATTACCAGTCGTAAAGGGGTGGTTAAGGAAACGGCTGAAAATAAATATTTAAATATATTAACAATATGTCTGAAAATATTATTAAAAAAGAAACATTAAAATGCTTGTTATATTCAACCATAATCAAACAGATGCGAGGTATAAAACAAAACCGAACTTAAAATACGAAATATTAACTCTAAAATGAATTCACAGACAGAAAACATATTTTCTACAAAGAAGACTTATATTGTATATATCTCTATAAGAACAAAGTTGAAATTTTTTAATCTAAAAAAAGCGTTTTTTCAGGACCTGATTTTTAACTTTTTTTGCCCCTTTTTCTATAGCTAAACGTTGTGTGTTTTTTTAAATATATATCTTGTTTAGCCTGATCGGTTTAGTATTGGCTTAGAGCCACAGCCAGTCTAGACTTTGATCTTCAAGAGGCCTAACTCACAACTTGTACAGTATTTGAATAAATCGTATATAGATGTGTGCGTGTGTTGAACGAGCATTCACATTTTTAGATCATTGTTAGACTTTTTTTTTTCAACTATCAAATCAAATATTAATAATATAATAGGGTGAAATTATTTATTTATAATTCAAGTACTGGCAATCAGGAAACATTCTCAAAGAAATGGACTGTGATAAGGTGACATATAATTCAATTTATAACATCTGTAGCATCACCAGGCATAACAAATATTAAACTTTATAATGACAACCATTACAGTTATATGTATAAGAAAAACTATTGGTGTGACTCAGTCATATTTATTCATAGTATCTTAGGGTGTTGACGAATTACTTGTATTTCGTCTCCCTCTGAATTTTGCATTGTATTGTTATAAATTCCACATGTATAATGACAACATTTTGTCAATAATTTTACAACAACAGCCTAATTATTTATTTGACTTCTACCTTGATACAAAATACACGAGTCTATTTAATAAGTTGGGATTAGTAGGTTGGGAATCCACATTTTCAGGAAAATGTTTCAAACATTTCCCATGATGCTTCAAATGAACAATACTCTTCTCAGGTTTTCACCCGTCCCTTTAGTGAAACGAAAAACACAGCAGAAAAATTCAAAACCATTCCAAATAATTTTCTGGTAAAAATACATATATATATACAAAGTTTGATATCGATACAACAATCGGTTGTGTTATAGTTAACACAGGCCTGTATTTCGGGAAAACTATTTGTGTTAACTTACAACACAACTTGTTTTACAGTGCATCAATATTGGTGCTGTAGTTTCGTCAATTTTAAACTGGTATTATTTCAATGAGCTTCAAGTTCTATATATCCGAAATAACGAGATGATTAGAAGAATTGCTTCATTAGTTATTGGGGGTGGGGGAGTAAAAGGTAATACGAATAAGAAACAAATGCAATTATTATACCATAGATTTAACATTTAACAGTTGCATAGTACATAATTGAAAAACCAAGATGTCGAAACATGACCCCATAAGTTTATGTTACTGAATTGTTACATTTGACACTATAATAGTACATTATTGAGAATCAAAACGACGAGATATAAGTTTTATGTTTGTCAATTGTTACATTTGAACAATAATAGTACATTATTGAGAATCAAAACGACGAGATAAAAGTTTTACGTTTGTCAGTTGTTACATTTGAACAATAATAGTACATTATTGAGAATCAAAACGACAAGATAAAAGTTTTACGTTAGTCAATTGTTACATTTGACACTGTAATAGTACATTATTGAGAATCAAAACGACGAGATATAAGTTTTATGTTTGTCAATTGTTAC
>NW_013667753.1:200279-202269 GCF_000517525.1 Limulus polyphemus
ATAGTACATTATTGAGAATCAAAACGACAAGATAAAAGTTTTACGTTAGTCAATTGTTACATTTGACACTGTAATAGTACATTATTGAGAATCAAAACGACGAGATATAAGTTTTATGTTTGTCAATTGTTACATTTGAACAATAATAGTACGTTATTGAGAATCAAAACGACGAGATACAAGTTTTATGTTTGTCAATTGTTACATTTGACACTGTAATAGTGCATTATTGAGAATCGAAACGACGATATCTAAGTTTTATGTCAGTCAATTGTTACAGTTGACACTGTAATAGTACATTATTGAGAATCAAAACGACGATATCTAAGTTTTATGTTAGTCTATTGTTACAGTTGAACAATAATAGTACATTATTGATAATCAAAACGACGATATCTAAGTTTTACGCTAGTCAATTGTTACATTTGAACAATAATAGTACATTATTGAGAATCAAAACGACGAGATGCAAGTTTTACGCTAGTCAGTTGCAACAGTAATTCATATGACGCTCTTTATAGCGCGAAAGCTCTGTTCTTTACCATCATCTTTATTAAAAAAAATGCTTCCTATTTTTTAACCTTTTTCTCCTTATCTTTATCAACCCTTGTTTCTTTCATACCTATATTACTAGCATGTCACAACCTATAATTCATTCTGAATAAACTTCACGTGCCATTTGATCCTTAGATAAAAGCTTCACCTCCTCGTTACTACAACCAAAACTTTTATCGATACAAAAGCGCTAATAACTTAACCTATGTAATGGAATATTAGAGAAAAATCCTTCTTTCGCTATAAACTTTTGCCTATATAGTCTAGAAGTAAGAAATTGATTTCCCATTTACAGACAAAAAAAACAACAACAAAAAAACAAACTCGAAGTCCTTCTTGTACATATACGTAAACTCTTTAACAACAACAAACATATGGCGAAGAGATCAAAACCAATTTGAAAGGGCACCGGTGAATGAAGTCTAGAAAATCGATCTCGTACCCGTTTCTCTTTTTTTTTCTCCTTCCCAGCTTGATTCACATGGGAAGGTAATTCATCATCGGCTTTTTTTTTTAACAAAATAATATCCAAGCTTCAATAAAGTAAATTGGGAGACGTTCAAACGGACATAATTTCACAACTGAAGAGTTGTTTCTACCCCTCAGTCAATTTACTTTTCATAGGTATATTATCAGTTTCTATAGCATTTGGCCGGAGAAGAAGTTCTTATACGTAAACTGAAATTATTTCAAGATCTAATTTGTAAGATTTAAGGTAGAAAGTATAATTCAAATAAACATAGATTTTATTAAAAAAAAGCACATGAACTAAGCAATTCTAGGTTATTGTAGGTTATCTGGATTATTGTATTCTTTAACCTTAAACGTAGTTCGTTTAATAAAGTGCAGAACAGTAATTTGGAGCTACACGAATAGAATGTTTAAAAATCGTGTTGTTGTTGTTGTTGTTTTTAGCACTAGGCCATGCATTGGGCCGTCTGCACTCTGTCCACCGTGGAGAATCGAACTCCATATTATAGAGTTGTAAGTCTGTAAACTTACCCGCTGACCCAGAGGGGGACATTTTGTGATGGACTTTAGATTTATGGCCATTATGCTTGTAATTTTGCTACTATTGCAAAATATGGACTTTAGATTTATGGCATTATGCTTGTAATTTTGCTACTATTGCAAAATATGGACTTTAGATTTATAGGCATTATGCTTGTAATTTTGCTACTATTGCAAAATATGGACTTTAGATTTATGGCCACTATGCTTGTAATTTTGCTACTATTGCAAAATATGGACTTTAGATTTATGGCCATTATGCTTGTAGTTTTGCCACTATTGCAAAATATGGACTTTAGATTTATGGTCATTATGCTTGTAATTTTGCTACTATTGCAAAATATGGACTTTAGATTTATAGTTACTATGCTTGTAATTTTGCTACTATTGCAAAATATGGACTTTAGATTTATAGTTACTCTGC
>NW_013667753.1:202840-208190 GCF_000517525.1 Limulus polyphemus
AAAGGGCGAGTATATTTGGTGAGATGGGGATTCGAATATTACGAGTCGAACGCCCTAACCACCGGACCCTACTGATATATAGTATTAAAAGGTATTCATTTTGTGTGTGTTTCTAAGGCAAGAATGCTTAGCAATAAAAGTTTACAAATTTCACTATTTTTGATATTTGATGGTTCTTGAAATGTTTATCTTCAGCTAAGTCGAAGTTCGAGCTTACCATCGGTATATCCGAATTTCGAAACGCTGGATGAGCTGTTCATGAATAAAGGACACGTTGAATACAACAGCAGACGCTGCCAGCCACGAACTCATGGTGAATGCTGCGTTACTCGTAAAATTAAAAGGATCATAAAACTTGAACATAGAAGAAATGATACAGAAACAAGTAGCGGCGTAATATAATGGAAAAATCAATGTAAGTAATTTGAAAAACATGAACATGAATGGCTCTCGAGGTAAATACAGATGCCATTAGTGATGGAAAAAAATATTGAAACACCAATACGGTATTGTAACGTCATCACAAGATGTTTTTTTTTTCTAATAATTTGTTTTAATACTGCAAAATGTACTTTATCTAAAGACGATAATGTTACCTCAATAAAACTATGCTTTGTTTTAACAGTACGGCAAATTTAGCTCATTAAAATATACTCTGTTTTAGTACGGCAGATTTATCTCAGTAAAAATATACTTTGTTTTAGTACGGCAGATTCATCTCAGTAAAAATATACTTTGTTTTAGTACGGCAAATTCGTCTCAGTAAAAATATACTTTGTTTTAGTACGGCAGATTCGTCTCAGTAAAAATATACTTTGTTTTAGTACGGCAAATTCGTCTCAGTAAAAATATACTTTGTTTTAGTACCGCAAATTCGTCTCAGTAAAAATATACTTTGTTTTAGTAGAGTAAATTTATCTCAGTAAAAATATACTTTGTGTTAATAGGGTAAATCTATCTCAGTAAAAATATACTTTGTTTAATACTGTAAAGTTGCTTTGTTTCAATAAAGCATACTTAGCTTAATAAAATATGTTTTTTTTTTAAACATAAAATTTATCTCAGTAAAAATATACTTTGTTTTAGTGCGGTAAAGTTGCTTTGTTTCATCAAAGCATATTTAGCCCAATAAAATTTGTTTTTTTTAAACATAAAATTCATCTCAGTAAAAATATACTTTGTTTAATACTGTAAAGTTGCTTTGTTTCATCAAAGCATACTTAGCCCAATGAAATATGTTTTTTTTTAAACATAAAATTCATCTCAGTAAAAATATACTTTGTTTAATACTGTAAAGGTATCTAAACAAAACATGGTACAATCTTCAAAATCGGATTTTTTTTCCGAAATACTCTGGTATTTATAATGGATCCAAGCTGTAAATTCAATGCTATAACAGATCTTTAATAAGAACTATTCGTTATTAATGAAGCATTCGGTAATTTTGACTTTGGATTCCTTGCTTTCTCATGGTAAAAACACCATGCTAACTACTGCAACAGGAGGCCTGGCATGGCCGGGTGGTTAGGGCACTCGACTCGCAATCCGAGAGTCGTGGGTTCGAATCCCCGTCCCACCAAACATGCTCGCCCTTTCAGCCGTGGGGGCATTATAGCGTTGCAGTCAATCCCACTATTCGTTGATAAAAGAGTAGCCCAAAAGTTGGCGGTGGGTGGTGATAACTGGCTGCCTTCCCTCTAGTCACTGCTAAATTAGGGACGGCTAGCGCAGATAGCCCTCGTGTAGCTTTGCGCGAAATTCAAAACAAACAAAGTACAACAGCTGTAATTCGAAATTAGACCCGTATTAATGACTTACTACTGAGTCATTGAAAATGTCTCAAAACTTCATCTCTTAAAATGACCAAGAAGAACTAAATCCTTACGCATTTTTAGACCCATTTATATAGATATGTGTATTTAGGTATGCGATGAAACCGCCATATTGATAACCAATCCTCCAGTTCTTCAATTCATAATCACTTTTCTTCATTTTCACTTCGTGGATTCTATTATATGAGAGCTAACGTCATGAATTACTTTTAAGAGGGCGCTGCTGAATTACTTTGTACAAATTAACAAAGTGTTAATTAATTAGATAAATGATCTGCCAATTGTATAAACTCCTATGATTGTGCCTTTATTTATTATTCAATTAAAATAACTACGCACGGAAATGGATGTATCTTTCCCTCCTACTTGAAGGAAGAGTATATCTGGTAAATTCCTTTATCTCTACTATTTGAATAGACGTTCATAAAAAGTATTAGCCACTGTCTTGCGAATCACGTGTTTTCGTAGCTCCATCTATCAGAATGAATTCTTGTTACACTTACACGGAAAAACTAATGTCGCACGTCGATAACTACCTTTTGGCGTGTGATACTCCATTTATTGCGTAATGCGGTTTTCCTTGTATTTTTTTTACGCGAACAACTAGACATGTCCATTACTAACCGTGTCATTCTAATGACCATTACAGCAGCACATTATGGCCCATCGTACAATTGCAGAGGAGAAAAACTATCGTCAAATAAAACTACATAATAAAATACCGTTTACTATTCATTGACTAAACTCGATTGGAACACATCACTCAGTAATCATTTAAACATCCAAAAAATTGTTTATGGTTTCCTGTATGAACCGAAATTACCTCTTTTAAGCGAGTCTAACTCTTGGTATATTTGGATAGATGTAAGATAAATTGCGTTTTCTATAATGGATAGTTCAAGGTATAATCATTCTAATCTTTCATTATATACTTCCCTTTTGTTTATCAAGCATCACGATAATCCGTTCCTATACTTCAATGTCATAGTCTCTTCAGGATATTTCTCGAACAAAATACTAGATTGCGTGATTAAAATTCTTTAGCGATATATATTTGATGGTTTTCCCAGCTAATATGTTAGTTTACGTAAAAAAAGGGGGGGGGGGGGAATTTAAAGCATAAAGTAATTTCTCAAAATCAGTACAAGAAATTGAAATATATCGTGAACTTTTGACTTTTTAATCCATTCACAAATAATTTTCCTGGTGAAACTTTGCTCCGAAATCAAAATGTCAAAAATCGTTAGAGAGATAAACAATAGAAGCTCACTTTCAAAGGCCCCGTATGGCCAGGTGGTTAGGGCGCTTGACTCGCAAGCTGAGGGTCACAGGTTCGAATCCCCGTTCCACGAAACATGCTCACCCTTTCAGCCGTAGGGGCTCTATAATGTGACTTAGAATTCCATTATTCGTTGATAAAAAGAGTACCCCCAACAGTTGGCGGTGGGGGGGGGGGTGATAACTAGCTGCCTTTTCTTTAATTTTTCACTCTTAAATTAGAGGCGGCCAGTGCATTACCCTCGTGTAGCTTTGCGCAAAATTCGCCTCCCCCGTGGCACAGCGGTATGTCTGCGGACTTACAACGCTAGAATCCGGGTTTCGATACCCGTGGTGGGCAGAGCACAGATAGCCCATTGTGTAGCTGTGCTTAATTACAAACAAACAAACAATGCGCGAAATTCAAACCAATCACTTTCAAAAGGTGGTTCAACCTTTGAATGGAATTTTTCAGTAATATCTGACAAGTAAGAGTACATTGTGAAAGAGCCGGTTTCATAGCTTAAATACTAACTTTCAGGCTAAAGCTGCTGTTGTACATCAAGGCGTATTTACACTTACATGACGTTAGAAATACATCTTAATCTTTTCCGTCAAAAACTGAACTCTCTCTTTGTTTAAATATCCACTATATATGTTTTTAAGTAGTAACTCCCATGTTTTTATGTAGTAACTCCCATGTTTTTAAGTAGTAACTCCCATGTTTTTATCTAGTAACTCCCATGTTTTTAAGTAGTAACTCCCATGTTTTTATGGACCTTGTAACCCTCAATGTTATAAGCTCACATGTAATATTGTATAAAGAGTTTAAAAAAATTAATCTAAATCGTAGACGGAGTCACACTACCTCATCGGTAACTTTAGGGTTAAAGCTCACTGCACTGCACTGCTCTAATATTGACTAGGGAAGTATACGGATTACATCTTTAAAGTCTATTGCACTTTTACATAAGTGTATTCACTAACCTAAGGCTCAGAAAACATGGTATGTAAGTTATATCCATCCTTTTCTGATAATTAAATCAATTATATTCTCGATACTACAGCAAAGAAATAAATGTAAATATTAACGATGTAGCATGCAGTTTTCTTTTTTCCTCTATTATTTAAGGTGAACTTTTATAGTTCTTGATAATATTTCAATTTTTTTATGCATATAAGTGTATATAAGTGGCTAATTTCCTTTCACTCCAATTACCTATAGTTCTGAGCGATTCTCCTGTAGTATCACATACGCTTTCTCATGAGAACGTTTGCTACTATAAGAACACACTATATAGGTAACGATCTTTACAACTGGCAGGTCAAATGAGGCTTTGAGATTATAATATCCCATATTATTCGGTTGGAATGATCAATAGTGACGTAGGTAGGACACGCCTCCTAAAAAGACTAGTTAAATAAAAACTTCGTATATAATTCTATTTTTTTCTCATTATGGAACAAAATCTTCACTTTGAGAATAGCACAACTACCCTGGAAGATTACAGTGTATAATTACCCTGTGGATCCAACCTGATTGCTCAAAGGAAAATCAGTGAACCTCTGAGTTCCACAAAAACCTACAGATTTTCCTGAGAGATACTGTCCTTCTTTTACACAATTTTGATATTTATTGTTTATAAGTGTTGAATAAAGTTTGTGTTCACTCTGTTTTACATTGTTTACTGTTTCTATTTCTACTCTAAAATCATTGAAAATCAAGAAAATTCAGTTCAACACTGCAAAACATTTTCTGTCAAACCTACGGCTTCTACCTGACTACTGCAATGGAAATCAGTGAATACCACAACAACCCTGTAACGTCGTAACCTGGTTAATGGGGACGTTTTGGTTCTACAATTATGCTGCGGATCTTAACCAACTACTCCAATGGAAATCAGTGAACCTGTGAATACCACAACAACCCTGTAACGTCGTAACCTGGTTAATGGGGACGTTTTGGTTCTTAACCGACTACTCCAATGGAAATCAGTGAAACTGTGAATACCACAACAACCCTGTAACGTCGTAACCTGGTTAATGGGGACGTTTTGGTTCTACAATTATGCTGCGGATCTTAACCGACAACTCCAATGGAAATCAATGAAACCGTGAATACCACAACAACCCTGTAACGTCGTAACCTGGTTAATGGGGACGTTTTGGTTCTACAATTATGCTGCGGATCTTAACCGACTACTCCAATGGAAATCAGTGAAACTGTGAATACCACAACAACCCTGTAACGTCGTAACCTG
>NW_013667753.1:208701-214805 GCF_000517525.1 Limulus polyphemus
TGAAAGGGCGAGCATGTTTGGTGTGACAGGGATTCGAACCCGCGACCCTCAAATTGAGAGTCGAGTGCCTTAACCACCTGGCCATGCCGGGCCCCCTGAAACTACGAATATTACTGTAAGATTATAGTCTGATTAACGGGAACACTAATTGTACAATAATTTATTTCATTCTAACTTTGAATGAGTTAATATCATTAAATCTTCGCAGTTTTAATAGAGGTTCGTAGCATTCAAGGCAGACTTTCGGTCATAATAGGTGCGATGCATTTTCATTCATAGATCTAATGGTCTTACTAACGGTTCTTTTTTATATATAACAATCTGAAATTCACTATATTTCTCGTTGGTAGGTTTAAGATTTATTATTTGTAATGATAACTATTTAAAAAAATTAAGTTCTTCGCATCTTTACAATATCGATAACCTGGCAAATTAGTTAACATGAGAAGCCATTATTATTATTATTATATATGTATATAAAATGTATATATATATGTTTGTGCACGAATCTAACGAGTGGAATTAAATTGCCGGCCATTAATAGCTCCTAGCTCGTAGTCCATAGTGCGAGGTGGTGGGAATCGAGGCGTATGTTGGAATCTAACAATAAATGATGAGAGACAAAGATATTTAATAATACGTTGTGTGAGACGAAACGACAGTTGTAGTGCGAGACAACAGTTGGGTTACACAGCTCTAACAAAAACGTATATGCAGCCAGGCCTACCAGGAAAGATTGAACCTATAGCTGCTATTTTGTTGTTGTTGTTGTTTTTTTTTTCCATTATTTTAGTAAATTACTAGGTACCTTCGACGCTGTAGTTTTAGTTATTCTACTGGACGCATTTCTGTACTGATTACTTGGACAACATTTTCTGTTTTTTAAATACACATTTTCCCATGTGTAGTCGTTCGTGTTGTTCCGCTTCATTAGAATAGATTTATTACTTAAATACCGTAATAAATAAATAAAGCCGTATTGTATTTTCGATAGTTACAAGGTTATTTATAGTAGTTTAAATTTAGGTTTTTTTACTTCGTTGTGCTTATTAGCTATTTTAAATATTATTACCCGATATTTAGTGTACACTGTAACTCAAAACACCACTTTACAGTATCGGTATTTTATAGTTGATTATTTAGAAAGGGGCATTATCCACTTTGTCAGTAAATGATAATAATTATACACACAGATAATTACATATATATATGTGTGTGTGTATATATAATATACGAGAAGGATTAATGACGTAAAAATAATATTACGAAAGAAACTAATTGTCATTTTTTTATTTGTCACTATGACCAACTATTTCGCTATCATAAGTTTAAATGAATACATTTTTGTATTTTTCCGAACTGAAGAAGTTGAAATGGAGTTCAACTGAAGAATTTCTGCTTGTACGTTATCAAGGTTCGAATCCTGGCTCAATGCAAGTTGGGGTAGTTTTAGTTATACTCTGGGATCTGATTAAAACTCTAAAGGTAATTGTTCAACTCTTAGTTTCAACAATGAGAGACCTATAATGTCTATAATTAAATAATACAACATCCGGGTTCTACGTGGCATGTCTCGTGTGTTCTTTGACTGTAAGTATGGTATTTCAGCAGATAAGTGCAATTAATGCTAGAGTATCTTTTTCTGAAGACCCTGTAATTGTTTGCTTTCCATGTTATACTAGCATGTTCAAAATGCTGTTTACATAAACAAGGCATCTAGATTTATTCATCCCAGTGTTGGCATGTTAGTTTTGTACGGGTAGCCTGATAGAATTTACACGTAAAACCACATAACGCTGTGATGTTTAGGACATTTTCTACTGTAAGTATGGTATTTCACTAAGGGGTAACACAATACAGTCAAAAGTCTCGTGTGTTCTTTGAAATGCCAGGTTTTGACTGTATTGTGTTACCCCTTAGTGAAATGCCATACTTACAGTCAAAGAATACACGAGACATGCCAGGTTTTTGACTGTATTGTGTTACCCCTTAGCAGAAATTACAGCTGCTGTGACCAGCATCAATCAAGGAACTCTGGTTGGTGTTCTAAAAAAAACTTTGGTAGACGTCTGCAAATGGTTTTGGATTGCGATGGTTCAGATATTATAAATATTTTCACGTGGCTTAAATCTCTCTAACCTCGGGTGTTCTTTGGCACTAAAATCAATACTGTAATTAAGGTAATTCAGTAGATAAATGTAATTAAAACTAGAGAGACTTTTTCTGTATATTACCTTTAAAGCAGATCCGAGATACCCGCAACGTGTAGCTTTTAGTCTTTACTGGTCAGAAGCACAGAAAAATGATAAGTTTGTATGGAACTTTATGGTAGAAAGATTTCTCAGTTCTGTGTGTACACTCGGATATCTAAACGGCATTGACTTGACTGGTATATCAGGTCGATAGTGAATCCTGCGGTTTCAGGCTCTGTCTTAAGTTGACGCGCATGATTAATGTCGTTTCTCCCGAATCTGCGTGACCTTGCTAGGCTCTCTAGCTCTGGCTACTGGCTGAATAAGTAGAAGAACCTGGTTTCGCAGACTAAGCACGTAGCATCAGCTACTAGGCCCTGTTGTCTTGATGGATTGGCTAGCGACAGTCCATTTGTCTCCGCGTAACTTAGTAATTCGGGGCAAGTTCCGAGTTAGCTACAGTTAGAAAACTGAGAAGGCGAATTTCTTATGATTGACAGAAAGTCCAGAAATTTGAAAATAAAAATACTTTGACTTTGATCTTTAGCTGAATGGATACGTGGCGCAAGACCTAGACGTGGGGATTATTTGTGAATAATGACAAACTTTTTATTTAGAAAAAGAAATATGTTTAAAAGTTTGGATCTTTCTTTTTTTTATCAGTATTCATTTAAAATTTAAACGAGAAGGATACTCGGAATCAAGCCAAAGTTAGCGTTCCGGAACAGAAAGATACGTAAATGTTACAGTTTGTTGGAATACGTAGAATGGTGTAATCGAACGTTTAGTTACAGTGTCAGGTCTTTCCGCCCTCCCCCACCCAGTGGCACTTATAATGCTAGAAACTGGGTTTCGATACCCGTGGTGGGCAAAGCACAGATTGCCCTCTGAATAGCTTTATGCTTAATTATAAACAAACAGCTCTTTCAAATCTAAATATTCACAACGGTCAATACATTTGTAGGGCCCGGCATGGCCAGGTGATTAAGGCACTCGACTCGCAAACTGAGGGTCGCGGGTTCGAATCCCCGTCATACCAAACATGCTTGCCCTTTCAGACGTGGGGGCGTTATAATGTGACGGTCAATCCCACTATTCGTTGGTAAAAGAGCAGCCCAAGAGTTGGCGATGGGTGGTGATGACTAGCTGCCTTCCCTCTAGTCTTACACTGCTAAATTAGGGACGGCTAGCGCAGATAGCCCTCGTGTAGCTTTGCGCGAAATTTAAAAACAAACAAACTATAAATGTGTAATCTATAATATATTCATTGAAATTAATAAATACTGCGTTCTATACGTAGGATTTAGTTAATATTTACTACGGTATCCATGTCTTACATATTGAGTAAGTATTCGTCCTCTTATGCTGGTTTATTTATATTTTATATAAACTATCTGTATATAATAATAAAGCAGTATGTCGCCGCAATTGGAAGCCGTGACTTGACAAACGATATTTTTAGAACCTATATTATTTAATTAACAGAGACTTACCTATCTTTCGACGTGCAGTGCTGCCATAGATAGATGTATAGCTGAAGGAATATGAAAAGGTATTTCCCTTCCGAAGAAGAATATTCATACAACGAGTTGATAAACGATGTAGAGCAAAAAAGAAAGAAGACTAAAACAGTAAAACATTTTGAAGTATTCAATATTCTCCTTTCAAAAGGAAAACTCACTCAGCAGAGCGTTAGGGACAATGAGGGAAACCAAGCCACAACACTAATTGTGTAAATGCCCTCATACGCAAAGTCGAAGTTATGGTTACGAGAGAGAACCCTCCAACCCCAAATTTCAATGAAATGAAGCTTTTCACATTTTCTTTAACGAGATAATAAGCAATAATTTTAGGATGGTAAAAGGTTCATTAGTCAAGTATCTACAAGGCTCCACCCACGCCTCGAAATATATTGTTGTTTCCGTGAGAAAGACAGTTGAATAACCCATTCAACCATATAATTGACAAGTCTCCCTATGCAGCTTTAAAGTGCTTGTTAAACATTATCTTGGAAGCTGACGGACACGTACGGTAGAGAGACTATCAGTGCATGTGGTGTAAGATTGACCTTTCTCAGAATCTTCTTAGGGTGAAAATTGCAGTTCGAGCAATAATGTGTAATCATGATCATCCAGAATGCATGATTACGGTGGATGTTGAGGAAGTGGTTGTAAGGGCAACGAGGGAAACTAGGACATTGTTCTTATCAACTATGATAACTTGATATTTCGTTCAACTCTTTTCATATCACAAACTCAGTTTACGGTTTATAAAGTTATATATATATATAGATATATACACTGAATAATAAAGTATCCTCTATTATGTCTTGTGACTATTAAGTGCTGAAAAATTATGCAGTTCCAAATACCTGAATGAAACCTCATAATGATAAAAAAATGGTTAGCGTAGGTTTGATCAAACATGTTACATGTACAAAAAGACCCAAATTAAAATAAAGTAGACACCCACAAAAAAATGCGAACACAAGATACAAGCTACATAAAAATGTAAACCCTCTAAAGTGAGTGTGTTAAACAAGAAAATATTGGTCCCTATTTTATTGCAACTGGAACAAACAGTAACATGAATATAAAAATGTGGTCAGGTTTTCCCTATTTTTTCCAAGTTTAATATACCTACTTTCACATTACATCTTTATAAATTTGCTCTTTTACATAACTTGGTTCTTTTTTTCTGTAGCGCCCCCAGTGGCACAGCGTTATGTCTGCGAAGTTACAACGCTAGAAACCGGATTTCAATACCCCCCCTGGTGAGTAGAGTACAAATAGCTTATTGGTTAGCTATGTGCTTAACTTTAAACAAACTTTTTTCTATAGCACATCCTTATTGTTGATTTTTTTTTCTAGCTTGACTGTTTGTGTAATTGTAAAATGTTTCAATCAGATATAACTACCGTTTGTTTTGATTGACGTTTTGAAATCATTTATAAATCAGATTACATCCAAAGAGAAATCTGAACTCTAGCTTTCAAAGGGAGTTATTAACGTGTAGTTTTTATACCGTTACGCCTTTCCCTCATTTTAACGTGTTCCTAGCCCCTTGAACTATAAGTTTTAACATGGTGAGTGTGAAAAATAATCTACCATTGGCATTATCAAAAAACATTAGTTTGATATATACCAGTGGAACATTTCTTTTGATCTAACATATGAAACTGTTGTTGTTAATGTGATATAGGAGCATTTAGATCCATTCATAAACGTAAGAATAACAGTATTCCAGCAATTAGAACAATTGTCATGTCAGTGTTATTCTATCCTCCAGTAATTAGAACAACTGTCATGGCAGTGTTATTCTATCTTCCAGCAATTAGAACAACTGTCACGGCAGTGTTATTCTATCCTCCAGTAATTAGAACAACTGTCATGGCAGTGTTATTCTATCCTCCAGCAATTAGAACAACTGTCATGGCAGTGTTATTCTATCTTCCAGCAATTAGAACAACTGTCATGGCAGTGTTATTCTATCTTCCACCAATTAGAACAACTGTCATGGCAGTGTTATTCTATCTTACACCAATTAGAACAACTGTCATGGCAGTGTTATTCTATCTTACACCAATTAGAACAACTGTCATGGCAGTGTTATTCTATCTTCCAGCAATTAGAATAACTGTCATGGCAGTGTTATTCTATCTTCCAGCAATTAGAACAACTGTCATGCCAGTGTTATTCTATCTTCCAGCAATTAGAACAACTGTCATGGCAGTGTTATTCTATCCTCCAGCAATTAGAACAACTGTCATGGCAGTGTTATTCTATCCTCCAGCAATTAGAACAACTGTCATGGCAGTGTTATTCTATCCTCCAGCAATTAGAAACTCTCCACACGCCTATAAATATAACCAAAACACGCGCCTAAAAAAACAGTATATATATATATATATAT
>NW_013667753.1:215547-217326 GCF_000517525.1 Limulus polyphemus
GGACATTAGTACTTTTACGAAAACATTACCTAACGTCACCGGTGGAAAAAAAATCGGCGTGTGATCAGTGAAGACCACAGAGCTAGCTAGCTTCCTATTAAGTGAATTGTATCTACATCAACTCAAAATTAACTCGCTCATCGCTCATCGTGAGCGCTCGATAAGACATCAAGGAAGTTCCAAACTAGAAAGAAGACTTTATATTGCTTGTAAGCTTGTAAAACGTATGTATATAAATCATTGTTTGTAATAACTATTTGTAATAACTGTTATTGTAAATTGTATTGTTGTTTATATATTAAAACATATTTGTATTAAAACAAAACCGTATGTATCAATCTTGTTGGCAAATATCATAAATTGGATACATATCGGCATTTATTTAACTTCTAAATCTAAATTACAATCTAACTCAATTTCAGGCTACTTGAAATTCTAATACGTAACACGTGGCAGTGTTATTCTATCCTCCAGCAATTAGAACAACTGTCATGGCAGTGTTATCTTAACTTGACTGGAGTCACTACCGTGCCTCAACATTTATGTATTTAAATAAGTATATATGACTTGGAAACATTGCAAGAGTTACTACATTTATGTATTTAAATACGTGTATATGGTTTAGAAACATTACTTTGTTGCTACATTTATGTATTTAAATACGTGTATATGGTTTAGAAACATTACTTTAGTTGCTACATTTATGTATTTAAATACGTGTATATGGTTTAGAAACATTACTTTAGTTACTACATTTATGTATTTAAATATATTTGTATATGGTTTAGAAACATTACTTTAGTTACTACATTTATGTATTTAAATATATTTATATGGTTTAGAAACATTACTTTAGTTACTACATTTATGTATTTAAATATACTTATATGGTTTAGAAACATTGCAAGAGTTACTACATTTATGTATTTAAATACGTGTATATGGTTTAGAAACATTGCAAGAGTTACTACATTTATGTATTTAAATACGTGTATATGGTTTAGAAACATGACTTTAGTTGCTACATTTATGTATTCAAATATATTTATATGGTTTAGCAACATTACTTTGGTTACCACATTTATGTATTTAAATGTACTTATATGCTTTAGAAACACTGCTAGAGTTACTACATTTATGTATTTAAATACTTGTATATGTTTTGGAAACATTGGCTCAAGTATTAGGAATTTTTAAAGTAACTTAATGAAATATTAATATATACAAATAAACGACAATAAAATACTTTGATTTTGTTTCTCTTAATGTGAATAAGGATCACCGGCATAATTATTAAAATAAATCGCGACTGATTTAAGATGGGGAATTTTTATCTAATTAGTAAAATAACAGTTGCTTACATTTATGTTCAAGTAGGATTTATTTTATCAAGGGGAATATAAAAATTTCCAGCCATCTACATATAAATGTATTCAAATTCAATCTTCGGAAATATGGTCAGTGTTCATTTAAATACATCAAAGATTGTAGTTGTTACAGTTAATACCTATAGTAATCCATACTGATAATATGTTTCTGACAGCAAAACGCAAAATGCAAAACTGTATGTACCCCCGCATGGACCTAGTGAACTTCCATACCAATTTTGGTGAAAATCCATCCACACCCTGCGAAGTAGATACAAGGACATATAACAGACAGTACTATTTATATAGATGCCTTAATATTGTATACAATTCAACGTTGTTGTTTTTTTGTTTGAGAATTTCGCGCAAAGCTACACGAGGGCTATCTGCGTTAGCCGTCCCTAATTTAGCA
>NW_013667753.1:218268-219513 GCF_000517525.1 Limulus polyphemus
CCCTAGCCACCTGGCCATGCCGGGCCCCGCTTCAAAATGTGCAGCAAACGTAACGGTCAATTTATCAAAAACTTTCGAAGTAAAGAATTTAATCACACAAAACATCTTTCTTGTAGTGCACCTAACATAACTATTAGCAGAAAAAATAACCTTTAATTCTCTCCTTTTCTCTGGCGCCCCAGTGGCACAGCGGCATGTCTGCGAACTTACAACGCTAGAAACCGGGTTTCGATACCCGTGGTGGGCAGAGCACAGATAGCTCATTGTGTAGCTTTGTCCTTAATTTAAAAAAAAACAAATATTTTCTCTGTTTTAGAGCAAAGTCACATTAGTCTATCTGTTGTGTTCACCGCGGGGAATCCAACCCCGGATTTTAGCGTCACCTACTGCTGTCTCACCGGGAGACGACAAATTATGAATCACATTCTTCCTTTATATATAAACATACATAGTGTCTTAAATTATGCTTATACATCATGTGTTTTGGGGTGTTTCTTTTTGCGATATATTATGTGCTAAAGTTTAAATGTATATGCAACTACGCATAAATATTTTATTTAAAAAATTTATTATATTTCAAGTCAAAAGTAGAAACCTCAAGTAAGTTCTCACAGAAAACTTTGGAGGCTGACACGTTATCTTTTTTTTTATGTTGTAATCTATAGAAAATGAGAATTGCTTGAGTTCATTTGTAATTCAATCGGAGAGAAGACAGACGATATGCCCTACAGGTCGGAAATGCTGTTTACATTTGACACTTGAATATCAGATCTGACATGCGACGCAATTACAAAAAATCAGCACAGGAATCGTTTTAAGAGTTTAACAGAGTTTTCTTGTGTCATTCAAAAACTGACATTTTTGCGACATTTCTTCTCCTACTTGATGTAGAGGAGAAACTTCACTGTTTCAATAATAGACTTGTTATATATTACTACACAAATTAGTTGTCAGTACTTTTATAAAAGTTTTGTATTTCTTCATCTTAAAATTCACATTTATGGGAGTAAAAGTAAAATATTATTAGCAAGAATAATTAATCATAACTATAGTTTTTTTTATAAAATTATAGTGTTTTAGGTTCTAACCTTCATGCGTTATAATCTCGTTTTTCCCATTTCAAATTCTAATAATCACTTTAAGTTGACTGGTGTTTTCTCCAACTCGGCCCGGAACTGTTTGTTTTGAATTTCGCACAAAGCTACACTAGGGCTATCTGCGCTAGCCGTTCCCTAATTTAGCAGT
>NW_013667753.1:220249-221490 GCF_000517525.1 Limulus polyphemus
TTGGGATACTCTTTTACCAACGAATAGTAGGATTGATCGTCACATTATAACGCCCCCACGGCTGAAAGGGCGAGCATGTTTGGTGGGACGGGGATTCGAAAATAAAAAATAAAATAAATAAAGTAATAATTAAAAATAAAATAAATAAAATAATAATAAAAATAAAATACAATAAAATAAATAATATATATATATATATACAGATAATGGTGAGGCAAGTGGGCGGAAGCGAAGGCAAAGTCCAAAGCTTAGCAGAGGCCGGTTGAAATGTGAATGAAAAGACGTGTTAAAGTATATATCTTGCAGCATCTGACCTCGAATTCACGTCTGATGGATAGAATTTAGAAATATAGATTACTTGTGAATCAAATTTAGGTTTCATAAAAGTGATAAATATGCACGTATATAAAACATTTTATTCGTCTGAGAACATTACGAAAAAGGCGCTACAATGACTTACCGAAACATCCTCACCAATGTGAAAATTTTATATTCCAAACTGTTCATCAGGTTCGAAACGTCATACAAATCGATCTGTATTAACTGCTGCCGTTAACGATACTATCGTTTGATTAATAGCTCTTTTATGACAGAGTTTTCAAAGTGACTTGGTGTTTGTACCACAGGTCAAACTTTTTTGTGCAAAGAATATTTTGCTTTCTTGTATAAGGTGTTTTCAATTGTAAGAGCAGTTCCAATCATCCGTGTTGTAAGTTGGGGATTTATCGGATTACCACCGTCGTATGAATCTTACTTTGAGATCCGAGTAATAGATTGTTGCCATTTTTTTTGTTAGGAAATAGACTCATCCTGTCTACATCTTATACAATACCGGTCTTTGTCTTTGAAACTATACGTCGTCACAGTGAAAACGTAACGCTTCCACTAAAAACGAGGAAAAACTAAAGGTACATTTCTGGCAAATAATGAGAAGAAAATCGAAAATAATCAGAAATTAAACTATAAGGGAAATCCTGAATCCCGAATGCTCTATAAATTAAATCAGTGCCAGAAATCCCTGTTTCTACGAAATCAAGAAATGCAACCATCATTGTATAATGAGTAACCTACCTAGTTGCACAATTATACTTATATTGTATAATGAGTAACCTACCTAGTTGCACAATTATACTTATATTGTATAATGAGTAACCTACCTAGTTGCACAATTATACTTATATTGTATAATGAGTAACCTACCTAGTTGCACAATTATACTTATATTGTATAATGAGTGACAT
>NW_013667754.1:0-19306 GCF_000517525.1 Limulus polyphemus
ATTTGATATATTAACTTACAGAAGCACAGCATAAAATGATAAATAATTCGAAATATTTGATATATTAACTTACAGAAGCACAGCATAAAATAATAAATAATTCGAAATATTTGATATATTAACTTACAGAAGCACAGCATAAAATAATAAATTGTTTAAGTATTTGATACATCAATTTATAGAAGCGCAGCAGGAAGTGATAAACTGTTCAAACAATTGACATTTTTTTACTTACGGAAATACAATAGGAAGTGATAGGATGTTCGAAATTTTAAAGAAGTGTCGCATAAAGCACGGCTGCTCAGATATTACAGTAGATATAAGTAGTTAGAAGACGTTGAGGGTATTATGGAAGTTTATCAGGAAGAAGTCTTCAGTACATAAGACGAAACGTCGTCTCCTTTTTTCTCAACATGCAGTTACAATTCATTAAAGTTTTCAAAATTACCAAGTCAACTTTGCCTAAAGTTTCACTGAAACGGCATGGGGACTTAGATATTAATTGTATTACTGTCAAAACAAAAATAAATGATATATATTTAACCTTACTTATTCAAGACAGCGAGAAGTGGGAATTCTGGTTTCTCGCATATTTTTTTCTGAAGACAGGTAGCTCAGAGGATTCAGTATATTAACTTGTAAGGAAAGGTTTGAAGTATGGGGACTTTGATATTTCATAGGATAATGAGAAAACAAGCATCGTTTCCCTGCTAACGTGTAACTGGACACCATGAGATATGTTGAAGAATCTGGTATATAATATGACATTTATTATTACGCATGGTTTGTAATTTTTGATATATGAACTTTTCACCAAACCACATTCGGGACTCTGGTGGCGAACAACTACGAAACCGGCTGGGAACTTTCGTGTATAACAACTACGAAACTATGTTGGAAACTCTGGTGTTTAATAACTACGAAACTATGTTGGAAACTCTGGTGTTTAATAACTACAAACCGTAATGGGGACTCTAGTGTATATAACAAGTATGAACTATGATTGAAGCTCTGGTGCATAACAACTACTAAATCATGTTGGGGACTCTGGTATGGTGAACATAACAATTACATAAGATTACAAAGTTTTAAACAAATATAACTGTTAATATTCATCATTTCTCGAAATGAAATCTTTGCATCAGGAAAGTACTACTAACCTTGAACCACAATTAAAACCTTCGTATCAGGAAAGTACTACTAACCTTGAACCACAATTAAAACCTTCGTATCAGGAAAGTACTACTAACCTTGAACCTCAATTAAAACCTTCGTATCAGGAAAGTACTACTAACCTTGAACCACAATTAAAACGGCGACTATAGAATGTTAGTAATATTTATATTCCTACTATACAAGATTTACTGTGTTCGTACGTTATTATACTAGAAAATTATAAACATATTTATCATTAGACAAGTTCACATTTTATGTATCGTGATAAAGTTTAATTATTATCTCAGTTTGCTTTAATGAGGTGTTATAAAAAATAGAGAAATATGTTCTACTTCTGCTTGACTAAGTGTATCGAATTCCAATAGACACTTATTTTCACACCAAATAAAGGGAAGTCCGCACGTTACTAACAGTAGCAGAATAAACAGGGAGACGAGCGCTGTCATTTTGAGGCGTTCAGCACGAGCCGCGCGATTTGTGCTTTGTCGTTGAGCGATTGGTAACAGTCGTTCGAGTTTACTATATTAGGGTGTTGACAATTGTGAGTTATTGCCAGAATGGGCGTGGATAACCGAGTATCGACAGGGGCACCTGCAATTAGACCTGTAAAGTGCTTAAATGAGGAGAAAACATTCTCCTGCTACAGAAACGAGTTCCAATCGATTCAAAGAAACCGCTAAACGGAGAGTATTGGACACTTTATAGAAATGAGCGCTCGCTGTATCACCACGTGGATTGGCCGAGCAGCACGCAAGGTGTAGCGGGAATCTCGGGAATTCAGACTGAACGAATATCAAGTGAGTGTTCGACTCTCACCGATATCGTTCGCACACCTGTTACCATGTTACAACTTTGGCTTATTCTTCCTGTATAAGCTGACTCTTCTAAACCGTTACATCGCATTATAGGTAAGTGTTGGCGCTAAAATACAATCTCAGCTCAAAACAACAACATTTAAATAGTTACATGAATATAATTAATTAAATATTATAAGGAAGATTTTGTGTATAATAAATTACAAGGTTAAACCTGGCTAAGTGTATGGTATCCGGCAGCTCTATAACTCAGAAAAATATTTAATTGTAAAGAAGAAAATATATACTTTATAGTTATATGTCTTCCCTGGTTAAGTGTTTTTCAACAACTTCATTAAACACGGACTCACCTTTCTTTCGGCTATGGTTACATAAACTGATCTTCAAGTATCTTCGTCTAGGAATTCAGTGTTTGTAAAAAGACATAACAATCTTCAGGTTTTCATCACTTTCATCAGTAGCTGTTAAAAAAACACCAACATAATCTGTAGGCATATCGACCACTTTCATCAGTGACTGTCTAAAGACATAATTACCAACATGAATTTTTATCGCTTCTCTTCAGTGGCTATTTGAAGACATAATCATCTGCACGAATTTCCATCTGATTTCTTCAGTGAGTGTTTGAGGATATAATAACGTGCAAGAATTTTCATCACTTCTCTTCAGTGACTGTCTGAAGACATAATTACCTGCAGGAATTTTAATCATTCCTCTTCAGTGACTGTCTAAAGACATAAATACCTGCAGGAATTTTAATCATTTCTCTTCAGTGACTGTCCAAAGACATAGATACCTGCAGGAATTTTTCATCTCGTCTCTTCGGTGACTGTCTAAAGACATAAATACCTGCAGGACTTTTAATCATTCCTCTTCAGTGACTGTCTAAAGACATAAATACCTGCAGGAATTTTAATCATTTCTCTTCAGTGACTGTCTAAAGACATAAATACCTGCAGGAATTTTAATCATTTCTCTTCAATGACTGTCTAAAGACATAATTATCTGCAGGAATTTTAATCATTTCTCTTCAGTGACTGTCTAAAGACATAAATACCTGCAGGAATTTTAATCATTCCTCTTCAGTGACTGTCTAAAGACATAATTACCTGCAGGAATTTTAATCATTTCTCTTCAGTGACTGTCTAAAGACATAATTACCTGCAGGAATTTTAATCATTTCTCTTCAGTGACTGTCTAAAGACATAAATACCTGCAGGAATTTTTCATCTCGTCTCTTCGGTGGTTGTTTGAAGACATAATGACTTGTTGGTGTTTTCATTATTTTCTGCACAATTGGTACATGTAGACATTAGGAATAAGGACCATTTCGATAACCCTGTAAACTAACTACAATCCTGTGAAGAATTTTATATCTTGTAAGCTAACTTTACAAGGCTCTAATGAGGAACTGTGGATATATGCTAACTGTAGGCCTTATCGTTAATTGTCCTTGATATATGTTAAGAGAAGTTGTAGGTTTCAGTGTTAATTGTGCTGGATATATGTTAACTCTATAAGGAGTTTTAGATGTTATCTTTAGTTGTGGTTGTTCGTAATGGAATCGACTATTTAGAAGTGTGCGAAAATCACTATGTAGAGAATTTGGTATACCAATATATAAAACTCTGAATATACATCAGTGGATACTCAGTGTATCATTGCAGCTTAATGTTGTTCAGTAAGTATATTATATGTTGGCTCCATATACAAAATTCGCTGTATAATTTATTCTAATATACAAATGTCGGTGACGTCATGCTTCATTTAATCTACTACAAAATACATACTGAGAAAAATCAAAATTTAGTAAAAGCATGTTTGTCGCTAACAGCTAAGAAACTAATTCATTTATCTTTATATGTTGTAGTTCATGTACTTCTGTCATTTCATATTTATCTTTATATGTTGTAGTTCATGTACTTCTGTCATTTCATATTTATCTTTATATGTGGTAGTTCATGTACTTCTGTCATCTCATATTTATCTTTATATGTTGTAGTTCATGTACTTCTCTCATTTCATATGTATCTTTATATGTTGTAGTTCGTGTACTTCTCTCATTTCATATTTATCTTTATATGTTGTAGTTCATGTACTTCTGTCATTTCATATTTATCTTTATATGTTGTAGTTCGTGTACTTCTCTCATTTCATATGTATCTTTATATGTTGTAGTTCGTGTACTTCTGTCATTTCATATTTATCTTTATATGTTGTAGTTCGTGTACTTCTCTCATTTCATATGTATCTTTATATGTTGTAGTTCTTGTACTTCTATCATTTCATATTTATCTTTATATGTGGTTGTTCTTGTACTTCTATCATTTCATATTTATCTTTATATGTTGTAGTTCGTGTACTTCTCTCATTTCATATTTATCTTTATATGTGGTAGTTCGTGTGCTTCTATCATTTCGTATTTATCTTTTTATGTGGTAGTTCGTGTACTTCTATCACTTCGTTGTTTATCTTGATATGTTGTAGTTCTTGTATTTCTATCACTCGTATTTATATTGATATGTTGTAGTTTTTGTATTTCTGTCACTCCGTACTTATCTTGAAATGTTGTAGTTCTTGTACTTCTATCATTTTGTAGTTATTGTAGCTATATAATATCATATTCACCTTTATGTGCTGTAATTCTTGTACTTCCATCATTTCATACTTACCCTTATATGTTGTAGTTCTTGTACTGCTATCACTCATATTTATCTACTTTTACTCTTTGTCTTTCTTTTTATAAAACAGTAACGTACCTATAAAATGGTACAATCTCTGCTATATTTAAACAAAGTAGTTTAATTTTTGATACAATTACATAAGGCAGCATAATTCGTGTCACATTTACATAACGTAGTACGTTCCATGTCACATTTATATAACATAACATAATCCGTGTTACCTTTATATAACATAGTTATGATCTGTGTCACATTTACATAACATAGTATATTCCGTTTAATATTTACGCAAAATGATGTAATCCGTGGTGAATTTATTCAATAGACTTAATTTCGGTCACATTTCTATAATGTACTGTAAAATCGAACACTCGATTTTGGCGTGTAAGTCCGTAAACTTACCGCTGTCTTATCGGGAAACACTACATTATAGAACACAATGTATTACTTGCTGCCTTTATACTACGTTTGTCACCGATGCTACATCTATACAAAGTAGTGTAATCTCCGCTACGTTTCTGTATTATAGTATAATCCCCGAATATTTCTTTAATATGATCTCTGCCACATACCCACACTAATACTATTAGGATCTCACTCAATATCAGGTTTGGCTTGGACTGAATACGATGTACATTTCACAAGACGCCTAAAGATGTCTTGTTTTATTGTTGCCTATTAGTGCTGTATTACTTGGCAGATCCAAGGATTACACTAGTCAAGGACGATTTCTGAAGTTGCTAAAGTAGTTTTAAGACTGCCCTTCACAAGTTACTGCTTCAGACTGTTCTTCTCGAGGTACTGCTGAATTCTGATGGCTTTATGACATCTGTTGCACTTTACAAGACTGTCTGTTTCTTCTTTTCACCAGCTGCTGGTGATGATAGTTATTTTACAGCACCATCTATACTCCAAAGTTAATAGACTACAGGAAATGTACTATCATGACCCTTTGAAAAAAAAGATTTGCTTTTGTCTTGACTACTAGAACTTACTATAATTCCTGTTATATTTCTTTAACATAATATGATCTTTGCTACACTTATATAATATAGTAAAGTCTCTACTACATTTCTGTAAATTAGTATAATTTCTGCTATTTCGCTAATTTGATATAATCTTCCTTAATTTCTATAAAAAATTTAATTCCTGCTCACTTCAATACTTAAGTGTAATTCATATATATTTTTTACTGACAATGACTTTTCTATAGTTCTTCTATCTATTCAATACTTGTGCACGTTAATAAATCACAGTGTTTAACTAATGAACATATCAACTTTCACAACATCGAGTGGTGAGGGATGCATCAATATATTTGTATGATAGAGGAACAGTGACGTGCACAGGTGGGTAACTGGTGGGCTCACGCCCCTTGCATACCTTCTTACCCTTATGCCCTTGAAGCGCCCTCTTTTCTCTGTTATAAAAAAGGACAAAAGCTACGAAAAAATACACATGATTCCGCACATGTTTAGCTTCGAGTTATCAGGAAAGAAGAAGAGGATTTCGACTTTAAGACAAATAGAACACAAGGATTTGCAGGCCTTTATAGTAAAAAACATAATTTTATTATGCTATTATGTGTTAATACGCAAAAATACACTGTTTAACTTTAGATCATAAAAGTTTTTATACGACCAAGTGTATAGGAATGAAAAAGGATCTGCTTGCTTGCTTATGTATTTTTACCCAATGTGTAAACGTCTTATCTGTAGTTTGTATCTCTAGACCACTATGTCTGCACTTTTCCTGATCTTCGTCGTTTGAAAAGCCCTTCAGCCTCTTGATGCACGTTTCTAACATACTGATCCAGACGTAGAAGTACGAGTTTACAGAAGATTAAAAGCTTGTAATGGGCACGAGATTCAGACCACGTGCAAATATCCCATTTCATAAGTAGGGTACGGAGCCCCTACTCTCGACTTTAGATGGATTTTGTTATATGCTGTTTATAGAATTATACCTGTGTGTGTGTGTGTATGAATTACGAAAGATGATTTTTCACCAATTAAAACCGATATAACGTACATTATGTGGCTTACAAAAGGGTTTTTAAACTAAATTACACAAATGTAACGTACTTTATGTGACTTACAAAAGGGTTTTTAAACTAAATTACACCAATATAACGTACATTATGTGGCTTACAAAAGGGTTTTTAAACTAAATTACACCAAATAACGTACATTATGTGGCTTAAAAAGGGTTTTTAACTAAACTACACAAATATAACGTACATAATGTGGCTTACAAAAGGGTTTTAAAACTAAATTACACCAATATAACACACATTATGTGGCTTACAAAATGGTTTTTTAACTAAATTACACTGCTACGACAGATGTGGCTTAAAAAAGGAACATTTTTCACTAAATTACACCAGTACAAAATATGTGGCTTAAAGGGATTTTTTTTTTCTAAATGACACCAATATAACAATTGTAGAATATAAAAGGGACTTTGTTACTACATTACACCAATACTAAATATTTGGATTCTAAATTACACGGTACAACATATGTAGATTAAAAAAGGGACTTTTCTTACCCACGGATACCAGTATAACAAATATTAATACAAGAAATAAATGACCTTTTAACATCAAAAGTGTTGTTATTACAACTACGACCACAGATGAATAGGGACAAAGGATGGCGCCTATAATTTTAATTATATTATTATTATTTTAACCTATCTTTTTGCTATTTTACTCTGTAATATTGATAAAACGTTTGTTTACTACAAGTAACAGTTAATTATTACAACAATACCTTTCTTTCAACAATAAGCTTTACCACTTAATATGTCAAAATCACGCTGTACAAATGCACGTTATAGATTCGAATATAATCTATTATTCAAACCATTTGAAGCTTTGTACTGTCAGTTTCGGTTTGTGTTTTAGTGAACGTTCCTGAAGAAGCTGTACAGCGAAACGTTGAGTGTTTAATTAAATAAAAACAACATTTTGATGATATAAGGTCTTATATTTCTAGTATTAATATATCTTCTATACACTAATATGCACTACAGAAATTAAATAATGAGCAGTAAAATATACTTATTTTAGAGTAAAATACCAACTGACACAAGTACATACGTTATGTGAATTACAAAGGTTACTTTTACCAACTGACACAAGTACATGCATTATATAAATTACAAAAGGTTAGTTGTGCCAACTGATAGCATTAAATTAGCTTTGTATGCACAATGTTATAAAGACAGGTTTTCATGATTAAAAATTATTATTTGTAGACGATTCATGGCGTCCAACAGTGAAGATGTTACGAACTTCTCCATAGATACTATCCTGGGGTCTGTGAAGAAACACACAAGCAACGAACAGGAAGTGTACCAGTCGGTTCAACCTAGGCCCTACCCAGTATTTCCCAGCTGTTTTCGACCGACTCCCATAACTCTGTCGGCTCTCTACCACCCAGGGATAGCGTCCATGCCATCTCAGACACAGCTCCACGTGGGATATATTTCCAATTGCTTGGGACTTTCAGTTGACGGCGCGGCCTCTCCTTCAGCCATTCCTTCAAGTGATGGTTTGAACTCTGCTATGGCCGGACACTACGGAAACACTGCCGTCAGCCAAACCTCGGGGCTTGGCTATTGGTTAGGTAGATCTCCGTTTCTTACGTTATCAGGTAGGACAAGCGTAGGAGAGTAAAGAACTGTTCGGTTAAGTTAGTCTTAGCATGGCTCACGTTTTAGGAGTTGTTGTATAATGATTGTATTACTGTATTAGTTTAAGGTCTCCAAAATATAAACCTAAAACTAACTCTGAATAATGAAATAATCTAAAAACACACACACATATATATGTATGTGTGAATAAGTATTTATTTGTTTAAGTTTAAAATACATGTTACTATGCATGCCATATGGTTCTGCATTTAAAGTACAGTTCCGCATATGACATATGATTCAACATGCAACATTTTTGTTTTACATGGTTCTACATACAACGCTAATAGTCAGTCAGTCGAGGTGATGAGACAGGACTTATACAATATTTTGATGGATTTAGGATAATTCGAAGGCGCAGTCACGAACCTGCCGGATGACATTTTGCAGACTTGAGCATTTTAAGATATTCAATATGGCAGCCAAATCAAAGAGGAGTCCATATGTCAACTAGGTTTCCATAATAACGGTGCATGCACCTAGGTTTTTAAGTTATAGATTCACAATAACGGTGCATGTACCTAGGTTTTCAAGGTCATAGACCCACAGTAATGGTGTATGTACCTAGGTTTTTCAAGGTCAAATATAAAGATGCTCACTATTCTGAAAGATAATGAAAAAATCAAGATGGCTTCCAAAACAAGGATTACTACTTATCTTCTATTGTTCATATCATAGTGAAATAATTCGATGTCTGCGTAAAAGTTTTTTATCCTTATGGAATGTGGGATATTCAAGATGGTGGCCAATTTAATCTCTTAAACTAAATTTGAATATTCGATGAAGTAGCTGTCTGCGCCTAGGTTTTAGCCATATAGGAATCCAAACACACATCAGTTAGAATATCACTTACTTTTCAAGCGAAAGTAAATGTGACCTCTCTATTTGTGACCACCTGCTCCATCATAAACAGATGTGCCCTCGTGGACAGTACACTGTCCTCAAACGGCATAATCCTTTTGTACGTAAAACATTTCAATGCTTCGATTGCGGAGGAACTTATGAAAGATGATTTACACCCAGTCTACGAGCACAGGCTTTTGGTTACTGGCAGCAACGCAATTCCAACCATGATCCACAAACCAGTGGCTAAAAATGTGCTACTTGCTTCAACAGACATTCTGAAACTGTTCAAATTTACTGGTGATGGCAATTTGCAAACCAAAGGTATAAGACAGGCTTACCCTGCACAATATTTTGCCAATGTCAAGAAAGTATGGATCGCTGCAACTTTCTCACAACGAGTGCATCTGCTTTAGAACAACTTGATGACTAAAGTGAAAGCAAGTTATTAATTGATATGTAACCTCTATATTAATGTAAGATAATACTATTCTATAATCACCTGTGTGTTCTATAAGAATGACAACTATCGCCCTAACTGAGTTGACATTGGTACACAAGATATAATTATAAATATTGCATCATATACTTTAAAAATACGTACATCTTTTATGTTACGTTCTTTTAATATATAAGGGTTATCAAACCAAACTATATATTGTTTATAGAACGATTACAACTAAGTATGTTAGATGGTGTATTGGGCCTACAGAAGGTTTTCAGAAAACTATTATATAATCAAAATCGCTCAATCATGTAAAGAGGCCACTGATAAAAACTGTAATGTCCCTAGACTACGAATCAATCATAACCTTTGTTTACACGCCAAACCAGGTCACCGCTATGTATATCTATGATGCTAAAGGGATTAGACAGAGGTCAGTCTATCTTGATATGGTAGCCATATTGACCGCCATCTCATATCTGCTGCTGTCCAATGAAAATACTCCTTGACTTGAAAACATAGGTAAAAATATAAATTTTAAGGTTTTATGTCATATAGAAACTGAGATATTAGAGATTTCTTGTTTTGGCGAACAAATTAGCAGACATCTTAATTATTTTATTACATTTTTGGATTGGGAGTCTTTTGGTTTCATAGCTGAGCTCATTGCCCTTGAAAATTTAAGTTTAGACATCACAATTGGGGACATTATGTCATATAGGAACTGAGACATAGGTTCCTTCTTCATCTTGAATATCTGAAAATGCTCAAATCTGCAAAAACTTTATCCACCGGATTGGTAATCATTATCGTCGAATTATCCACAAAAAACATGGTAGAAACACTAAGTTGAGGCTCAGCTATGAAAAATTTGTTTGGCTTACGATACACAAAAGTATAATCATTACAGTTTGCAGTTGATCACTAGCTTTGAATGGACGACTACGTCACACTGACCTTGGGCATGTTTTAGCTGTATTATAAACTACTCGTTGTCATTGTACTGGTAAGTACTAGCTAGTCCCACAGTGGCTCAGCAGTGAGGCTGCAGGCTTACGACGATAAAAATCGGGTTTTGATACCCGTGATGGGCAGAGCACATATAGTCCATTCTGTAGCTATATACAAACATTACACCGAATAGCATTAGCTAAGAAGTAAATGTTGTCATTACACCGAATAGCATTAGCTATGACGTAAATGTTGTCATTACACCGAATAGCATTAGCTATGACGTAAATGTTGTCATTACACCGAATAGCCTTAGCTACGAAGTAAATGTTGTCATTAGACAGTCACGAATAGTTATTACCTAAGTGTTATAACCAGAGAAGTAGATAACAGCTACGAAATAAAACATTCGTTTATGAAAAATGTGAATTTTACAAAATTAATCTATAACACGAGTATGATCATCATAACTGATTATTACATGCTGCTTTTACTTCTAAGTCACAGGAATATTTAATCATAACAAAAGATGCTCACTACACAATATAAGATAACATAATACACAACTATAGCATAAGTGTCGTCACAACATAGGTTAAGATAAACTATAATCAAGAGTGAATACACTACAGGTTAGGATCAACAGGCTACGATAAACTATAATCAAGAATTAATATACAACAACAGGTTATGATCAACTATAAATAAGCATAGAATTACTTTTGAATGTGTAATGCATTATATGTGAATTGGGGATATATCAGATGTGAAGAAGGTAAGGGGTTTGATAGATCTCACCTAAATACCTACCAAGTAATTTGGATTGAAACAGGAATAACCAGCCAATAATAGATAAACAATAAATATTACAGTTGAAACTTCATTGTATTTTGAATTGGTTATAAAAAGAACCTTTCTATGTTTCTTGAAATATTGCTTTAAAAAAACAATAACAAGCAAACAAGTGAAGAAAAACGTTTCAAAACAGGAAGTTAATGTAGGTATGGCAAATGCCATCCCTACTATCTTCATTGCATTGGTTTTGAAGGATTGATATTAGACATCCTTACATTTACTTCTCTTTTGAAAAGTTTTTTCTTTACATGTTTGATTAGGATCAAATGACGAATTATGGGTATTTGACATATGAAGTTCAAAAGCAAGAAATAAATATAATTGTTACTCCTAATTTTAATTTTATTTACTCTTAAAACAGAACGCTTTTGGGGACCCTGCGGAAGTTCATATAATTATGATATATCCCCAATTCACATATAATGCATTACACATTCAAAAGTAATTCTATGCTTATTTATAGTTGATCATAACCTGTTTTTGTGTTGTAGCCTACAGAGTGCATAATTCTTCTAATGATTCATGGAATGTGCACGTTTTACTGACGTCACGAGAGTACAAATTGTAACGTCATTTTAGTGTTTATTAACTGACTGACAAATAACACACTACTGTATAGTGATGCGACTGGTTAAAACTGGTGACCCCTCCAGGAGGCCTTCGACCCTCTTTCGGGAAAAGTAGAATCAAGTGAAGAATTATAGGTATTTTATTAGAATCAAGCAAATAATTATAAATATTTGATTAGGATCAAGCGAAAATGATATATATTAGATTAGGATCAAGCGAAAAATGGTATATATTTGAGTAGGATCATGCGAAGAAATTATAAGTGTTTGATCAGGATCAAGCGAAGAAATTATAAGTGTTTGATTAGGATCAAGCGAAGAGTTTTAAATGTTTGATTAAGATCATGCGAGGAAATGATAAACGTTTGATCAGGATCAAGCGAAGAAATTATAAATGTTTGATCAAGATCAAGCGAATAAGTGTAAATATTTTATTGATTAAGTTGTTCTAAGTAAAATCAGTGAATGAATATATTTGAATGTTACTGTTCTAATGATATGAAAGGTAACAAAGAATCCTCGAAGTGAAACAACTGCCTTTATTAAAATGTTGGTAAATAAGTCAATGAAACATGTTAACTGTTCTCATGGAAGTTAATCGAGTTGAAAGCTGAAATGAAACCGCCCAAGGAATATCTACAAAATAAAACTCACAAAAAAATTTATCATTTACCATGAGCTGTAGTACGCCATCTTGGTAGTATTCTAATTGTCCGAAAATCACATATACGACCTGAAAATTCACAATCATATACAATCTTCCAGCGTAATTATTAACAATCGGACAATCCCTTAGTTTCGTAAGTCGTTAGTAAGTCATGAGAGAAAAGGTTTTAATTCCTTTGATTAACTTGTGGTTTTTAACCCTCTGTGTTAATTCCATTAAACACAATAACAATCGGACAATCCCTTAGTTTCGTAAGTCGTTAGTCAGTCATGAAAGAAAAGGTTTTAATTCCTTTGATTAACTTATGGTTTTTAAGCCCCTGTGTTAATTCCATTAAACACAAACTCGTTTTATTTTAGTAACATACATCTTCAATACAAACTCAGCCATAAACAGGAGATCCACATGTATATTCCGGTAACAACGCATGCAATACCGCGATAAAAACCACAAGTACAGATTGGTCCCTGATTAAAGATGAAGAAAACGGTATGAAAGAAGAAAATCTACTTATCAACGGCAGCGATTGAAACCAGATTGTTTCCACGTCATTCTTCCCATGTAAATGAATTACCTTCTCTTAGTTGAATGTTCACTGGTTGCATGTTTAATTATGAACCAAATTCGAACAATTCAAGATTTTTCGTGGCAGTCCTATCAAGTCGTGTTGATAGGAAAAACAGGCCACAAGGGGACTATAAAAACTTCTGATTTTAGACATTCATTATAAAGAGAAAAATTATTAATTTTCTTCTCAAAAGAGATGCAACAAACATTAAGAATGAGCCACGAATCAAGAGATTCTCTAACGTTTACTGATGGATACATTAACGACACGAAATGACATCAAGCACCCGAACATATAACATACAGTTTATATTGAATTCTGAAATTAATCTGAGCCTCGGGCTAAACACATGGTATATTGTTGAACATAGATTCAGCTCACTAATTTAAATCTATTACAATGCATCGAAAACGTAACCTCCATTCAAAAAAATGTTTGCTTATTAAAAGAAAAGACGCCTTTCTTTTTCATAATTAAAGTTTAAAACTTTCAAGGTCTTCAAACCCGTGGAAGTATTATAAAAGTAAAAACCAAGAATTTTTGTGTTTTCTTGATGTAGTTTCTCTTCATGATTACTGTTTTGTGTTTTATTTGTTTAATTATCGTTAAATTTAGCATTTGTACTTAAGAATTAATAGATTCCAACACTAATGAGGCTTAATAACTTTTTCTCTAGTTTCGTAAAACACTTTCTGAACGAAGCATTCTTTGAACTATCGTTAGACAAACTCTTATATTATTTCAAGTTTATAGTAAAAAGATTAGCGATGGTTAACACGTAAAAAGTTAAGACACAACGTTTTTCATCATAATTACTGTAAAAAAAGGTGAATAAAATGTATATGATGCTATTTCAAGAATATGAATATAAAGAAATTAATCTTAACTTACAAACGCAGCGTAACTTTATACTTTCAATTGGAAAGTGAGGATCCCCTCCTCACTGCTGAGAACAGGAGTTATCTGACAGCTGAAACTGAGGATACCCCTTCTACTCATGGTGAAAGCCAGGGATACTCTCTTCCTTTCAGTTGAGAACTTGGGATACCCTTCCATCTCACAGCTGAAAACTTGGGATACCTCACCCTCTTCTGTTGAAAACTGGTGACATTCTTCCTCCTAGTGCTGAAGAATAGAGATACCCCTCCTTACAGCTGAAACTGAGAATACCCTTCTACTCATGAGGAAAACCAGAGATACTCTCTTCCTTACAGATGAGAACACAATATACTCCCCCTTGTAGTTAATGTAAAGTTATTTTCTCTTGTAACCTTGGTTTCGGAAAGTGTTTAAAGATTGTTGGGTGTTTATTGTTTGTTAATAGTAAAGTTATTTTCTCTAATAACCTTGGTCTAAGAAAGTGTTTAAAGTTTGTTAGGTGTTGATTGTTTGTTTATGATAAAGTTATTTTCTATCACAACCTTGGTCTAAGAAAGTGTTTAAAGTTTGTTGGGTGTTGATTGTTTGTTTATGATAAAGTTATTTTCTCTAGTAACCTTGATCTAAGAAACTGTTTAAAGTTTGTTGGGTGTTTATTGTTTGTTAATAGTAATGTTATTTTCTCTAGTAACCTTGGTCTAAGAAAGTGTTTAAAGTTTGGTGGGTGTTGATTGTTTGTTTATGATAAAGTTATTTTCTCTAATAACCTTGGTCTAAGAAAGTGTTTAAAGTTTGTTGGGTGTTTATTGTTTGTTTATGATAAAGTTATTTTCTCTAATAACCTTGGTCTAAGAAAGTGTTTAAACGTTTGTTTGATCTTTGAAGTCTATTAAATGTATCAAAGTTATTTTCTTTGGTAAAGTAAAGATAGAAAACGTTTATAGGTATTTTGGATTGAGTAAAGTTATGGTGTCTGCCAGAACTATGAAGAAGGTGAAATTTTGACATTTAATGTAGAGTTAGTTCTCAAGTTATGTTTTCCTATATATTTATCTAAGAATGTAACCTTAATATTATGCTAACTTTGACTTTAATAAAATACTATATAAATTTCCTCAAAGGACGACTCCGGTGTTAACACAACAGCAATTAGCTTTAAATATATGCTAAAATGCCAATAAATAGCATCTAAGATAGTTTAACACGATATCACTATTAAATATTGGTATTCTACTTTATACATTGGAGGCCGCCATTCCTCTTCATTCTGTATGCTATGACGTAAAAGCGAATAAAGAGATACTGGCATGTGATTGACTCAGTGGGAAACACTTATATAATCATGCGCTTTACTGTGTGTTATATGACTAGAGTCAGTACAAACCCTACCTATGCTGTTCTCACCAGGGGTATCGAAATTCGGTTTTTAGCGTTATAAGCCGTCAGATTTTCCGTGGAAATCTATGCAAAAATCTGTGGAAATTTTAAATATGCAGAATAACTTACTTCTTCGTTTAATAATAACGGTTTATTATGAAAATGTACATTAAATAGAAATAACAGTATCAAAGACTTTATTGGTAAAATACGGGCACAAGCCTACTAAAGAACTTATTCAACGACCCCCATTCTTCTGTATTGGACGTTTACCTATGTAGAGACATTAATTCTTTAAACCACTTAAAACTGCGTGGATAATATCAGGATATATTCCATAATGTTTTAATGTATGAAGGATTTTGTCAGTAAAATGACAACAAAAATACAGAAATATAATTTATTCACGCATTAGCAATAATTGTATAAATAGTAATAGACATTAAAATACAGTAACTTAGTTCACAAATTGTTAAAATTACGTTTCCTTTTGTGCCTGCTTTTATCATTACTTTCCATTACACAATATACCTGGGCTTTACTTGCCTGTACTGCTTAGCTTAGTCCCCTTCTCTCATTCAGTCACATGGACACCAATCTTGATCCAAAAAAAGAAAAACAGTAGCGTAACTAACCACACCTTACATAAATCATCTCTCTTCCTTCTTTGTATTAGACCCCATTTTCATTGTTACCTTGCATTTATCTCCTCATTCGGTTCTCTCTCTATGTCTTTTGACACATACGTGTTCAGAAATAGACCAGATCTCAAACAGAAACAAATGGACTTACCTGTTGATCTCTTCTCTCTCTCTCTCTTTATATATATATATATATACATATAATATAGTGCAGTGACACATGTAGAGGAGTACAAGCCATCATTAAGGTTATTTATTTCTTGATTTGGTTCATTTTCTTAACTAAACTTAAGCTGTTAACTAATCGTGGTTAAACCCAGTTGTTTTCGTTGGAATAAAGCCTTTACTGATGAAAAAACAAAAGATATGCAGTACAGGTGTTAACAAAATAATGTGTCTGTTTTATACAAAGCTCATTTCCTTTTATAATTTAACCCATGTGAATCATCAGGTTTTGCCAAACAGGAAAACAAATCTTGGTTAAGTTATGTAATTAAATGGTTTCAACTGCTTCCGCTAAAATAGGCATCACTATGATAGATAAGGATGGGTTAATTACAGCTTTAAAGGCACTTAAACCTGCAAGAAATAAACTCAGACGATGAAGAACCCTAATCATCACGTGTCTAATTTCCAGGAAGAGAGAGCTGACATTGTCAAATACTAGGAGTAGAGAAATGTGCCTTTCTCAACAGTGCTTTGTTTCAAGGAAAAAATATACACATAACTTATTAGCAATTTTGTGGGAACTTACCAGGTACCGTCAGTTCATAGCGAAGCACGTGCTAAGAAACAAGGACGAGTGTAAAGCGTACGGTTGTACTGACTACTGGCACAATTACAAAGGTTTGTTCCAAAACCTCCCTCAAGTCCTTGGAATAATCCAGAAAGTATAAATAACAAAGAAATTGGAATATAACGTAGGAACGGGAGAAACATTTTAAAGGGTAATTTTGTTTATTGCTTCCCCTCTTCTAAACATGAGGAGGGCAATGTGTTGGTACGGATTTTAGGTGGGATCCACAACCGGTCAGAGAGTAGAGAACTGCTCTTCAGACTAGAAACGGAATGTCTGGAATAATATCGAAATACATTAATAAAACAAAGCTATATCACTTGCAGAGCTGAGTAGAAAAACTTCAAATTATAACTAAAAATAAATGTTCAATCTCAAATGCATTTTATTTTCATCGAATAGGATTAACACATTTTTCTCAGTTTAATAAACAAATTTACAACCATGCAATAATGTGTGTCACCTGACATTTGAACTGATAAAGTGTAAGCTAGATCACGGAAAGATTCCAAATAAATTTACCAAGCAACCAGGATGTTGGGTTATCTAAATTAGAACAAGGTGTGTGATTAACTGCTAATGGCGCTTTAAACTAAAAAGGAATGAAAATGTTTTAATGTAACTACATAAATTAGGCCTAAGTTTATCATGAAAATAATTGGATCCTCTGAATATTGCGGATTTTTTTTAACTCGCAAAAGGAAGCGTTTTAATCAACGTGACATATTTAGTTAATGAATTACTAAATGTAGCCATTTCCCTGGTGTATTCCACACTGATACCGTGCCTTGTTTATGTACAACCTAATTTATCAAAATGTATCCAAAAATTTGTGTTTATCAATAAAGAGCCATTTTAAAGTGAAAATTAGAATACAATGAGAAGTTTTCTTTAAATATTTACTTTATTAATGTAAGTGAAAACCACACGATTTGTAATTCATTTGCATTTCCCACTGATTAACATACAGTTTGAAGCACGAACAAAACCCATTACATGTTTAGAGCTTCAGGGAAATGTGTTAACACCTTTCGTGATTAATAACAAGCATAATTATTGCCCTGGAAGCTACCACCAGTTACGGGCGATAATTACCAACCTAAATAAGCCTTTGTACATGAGCGCACGATCGACCTTCAATTATCGTGGGTTCTATGGTTTATTGAAGGTAGGATTTCTTATTTCAATCACGTGTTTTCATAGTGAACTATTCTATTATGAAATGTTTACATAGTTGTACCGTAAATTGTACTGAATTCTCAATTGTCATACACCAAAGAACACACATCGAAACGTAGGATTATCGATTTCGCGGAGTATCACTGACAGACTAAAGCGGTTTTTAACAACAGTTCTAAGGTACTTGGTTATCCTACCTCATCATCTTTCTGACACTTTGATTTAATGCTTTTATTTTCAGTGAAACATGTTCAATAATGATTTATATCATTGAGGTAAAAAACTGGCCTATCAATACTCATCTCTACCATCAACGTAAACATAAGACAAGCTCTATACTGACCTATACCATTGAGACAAACATATTCTATACTGATCTATACCACTGAGGCGGCAAACATAAAACGCGCTCTATACTGATGTATACCATTGAGACAAACATATTCTATACTGATCTATACCACTGAGGCGGCAAACATAAAACACGCTCTATACTGATCTATACCATTGAGACAAACATAAGTCACGCTCTGTACTGATCTATACCATTGAGGCAAACATAAGACATACTCTATACTGATATATACCATTGAGAAAAACATAAGATACGCTCTCTACTGATCTATACCATTTAGAAAACATAAGATACGCTCTGTAATGATCTCTACCATTAAGGCGGCAAACACAAGACACGCTCTATACTGACCTATACCATTAAGAAAAACATAAGACACGCTTTATACTGACCTATACCATTGAAACAAACATAAAACATACTCTATACTGATCTATACCATTAAGGCGGCAAACACAAGACACGCTCTATACTGACCTATACCATTGAAACAAACATAAAACATACTCTATACTGACCTATACCATTGAGGTAAACATAAGACACTACCAGTGTTGCCCGGAATCATTTGATAAAGCGAATAGAGAAATTTCTTACTACTTGTGCTTATTGTATTTTTACGTTAGTCGTGAAATAAGAAAAGGTGCGTATAAATAAAGTCTCAATTTCTGTACTATACGAATAAATGAAGCTGAATTTCTGTAGCTATACGAATAAATGAAGCTGAATTTCTGTGCTATACGAATAAATGAAGCTGAATTTCTGTGCTATACGAATAAATGAAGCTGAATTTCTGTGCTATACGAA
>NW_013667754.1:20031-40780 GCF_000517525.1 Limulus polyphemus
CACAGATGATAAATAACCTTTTAGTTTATATCACATCCAATAAGAAAGCAACACAGATGATAAATAACCTTTTAGTTTATATCACATCCAATAAGAAAGCAACACAGATGATAAATAACCTTTTAGTTTACATCACATCCAATAAGAAAGCAACACAGATGATAAATAACCTTTTAGTTCACATCACATCCAATAAGAAAGCAACACAGATGATAAATAACCTTTTAGTTCACATCACATCCAGTAAGAAAGCAACACCATTAACAACAAACGTAAACGGATGATAAATAACCTTCTAGTTCACATCGTATTTAACAACACGGTAACACCGTTAGCTACGAGGCTGGAAAAATTATACGTTTTCAGTCTGATTCTGGAACTTAATTTACCTTTTTGTTTCACTCAACTAGAGATTTTTTACAAATGTTCATCTACCTGGTAATATGTACCTAAGATTTTTTGTCTTCAGGTTAAGCATAGCATATACAATTTTCTCTAGAGGTTAAACATTCTGTCTTTGGATAAAAGCCAAGGCTTATAATATTTTATCACCTGATATATATAACTTTTTTTCCAGTTTTTCCTGAATATAATGATGTATAACTATCATGACCCAGACAAGTATAACTTTATTTTCAGTTTGACTCTGAACTCTACATATTTATATATATATTAAGCAGTGGAATGACATTATTTCAAGCACTAGTTTGAAGACAGATGTAGTAATAATCTCTTTATTTTACTTGTTTACAGCACCCTTAGTTCAAAGACTAGTTGGAAGACAGAAATAGTAATATCCTCTTTATTTTATTTGTTTATAACGCCCTTGGTTCAATGACTCTTTTTGAAGACATATTTAGTTATAATGTCGTTATTTTATTTGTTTATAACGCCTTTGGTTCAAGGACTAGTTGGAAGACAAATTTAGTAATAATTAACACCCTTGGTTCAAGGACTTGTTTGAAGACAGATTTAGTAATACTCGAATAACAGAACTTTTTAGTCTTCGATTTGCAAACACTTTCCTTAATCTTTTATATTTGAGAAAATTATAGCTTTATATTCTGGTATTGAAAATTGGACATAGATGTCGCAATATTTCATTAGAATGTTTCTATTAAAATATAAGCTTCTATTTTGTTTTATTAGCTCCAAAGCCATCAGGGCGACGTCCGCGTAAACCGGGAGTAGAACGAAAACCACGCCAGGCCTACAGTGCTAAACAGCTGGAGAGACTAGAGGCGGAGTTTAAGGTTATCTTCTTATTTTCAGATAGTCAATTCAAAAGAAAACTTAATTTTATTATTCTACAACCATATTATCAGAAACGTAAAGTACTGACATAATTTTATTTTAACCACCCAAAAATTTCACAAGCTAAGACATTTGCTTTTAAAATACATTAATTTGTTAGAAGGTTTAAAGTCTTTACCAAGATTTTAATAAATCTCTCCATACTCTTGATAACGTATTTGAGCTAGTTAGAAGTTATTTAGTGACGTTCACAGTAACTTTACTGTGTATTGTACGGTGTATGTTTACAATATTCAGTGACGTCCATAGTAACTTTTATGTGTATTGCACAATTTATTTACAATATTTAATGACGTCCATAGTAATTTTACTGTATATTGTATAGTGTGTTTACAATATTTAGTGACGTCCATAGTAACTTTACTGCATATTATATAGTGAGTGACGTCCATGGTATGTATTTTGTATGATATTTACACGATTAGTTAACTAACTTGTTATATTTATCGATTCAGTTTACTGTGAGATAGTTTAAGAACACTCTCAATTTTGTATAGTTTACTTTCACCTTGAACTTAGTTATAGCAATGACTTTAAAAGAATATTGTTGTTTAGTGATAAATGGTGAGAACAGCTTCTAATGGTCCTTGTTTTTCCTTTCCGTACTAATATTTTCAAATATATTCTATTGATTATTTGTTTCTGTGAGTTTGTATTTTATAAAAATCTTTTACAATAGTCACCGCTGGGTTTCTTCAAAAAACGAAATAATTGCAAGTGATTAAGTACATTCTGATGGGTCTCACCCCTAAAGTTTTCATGACTGTTTCGCTGAACTTTAGAAATTTAATATTCCCTACCAACCATTCATATGCAGAGTTGTGACAAAACTATGTATTACTTCTTTCATAAGTAATCGTTCATAATTGTAATTCTTACCTTGTGTTTCAGTCTTACATTGAACAAGATCATTATTATCTATTTCAAATTTTCTGAATTTACAAAACATTTATTGAATAGTTTTTTCACTCTTCAATCTTTTTAGAGAACTTTCATTTTACCAACAATCTATTGAAGCCTATTAAACAATAGATAAACCTACAAAAATACATATAGCAATTACCCTAAATTTACAGGCATTATAACTGTATTGATACAGATTTTTTATTTCAGATTACATTTCTAAGTACAATGTATTTGTTTTGGTCTATTGTTGTTGATTGTTTGTATTAAAGACGCGTTTTGACAACTGTAATTACCTTGGTGTTTCTAAGCATTTTTTCTTTTGTATAGGTCTATTGTTATTGATTCTTCTATGTATCACAATGAGTTGAAAAGTACTTTTGTGTCTCTGCAGATATTATATTTGTATTGTAAAGTTGCTCTTTCTTTGGCGGATTCTTTAAAATTATCTAGCGGAAATAATTCAGAGTCCAGTTCACACAAACGATAACAAATTAATTTATTTCTTCCTTAACGTTTCAACAAACTGCCTTCACTGTCCACAGTCACGTTTACAAATGCTAAACCAATAAACTTACTTGTAGCACTTCACGGCTTAAACAAACAACAAAAAAGAACAGATTCATTCTACCGACGAGAAACAAACTCTTCTTAACTATCTCCTCGGCTATATTCTTGATCCTTTACTGACACTTTATTCTCCTCGGCTATATTCTTGATCCTTTACTGACACTTTATTTATGTCATCAAATCCTTTAGAATGTTCTTGGCGTACTTATTGTTAACGTCATCATTCTTACCTCCAGCTAAGAAACAAATTACAACATGAAAAATATAGCTTACAACACTGCTCCTGTCTTTGCTTGTGAAGTCCCTTGAGCAATCCTATAAATCCAACTAAATCTTGTTTTCTTGATGTTTCGTTAGCTCTATGTGTTGTTTTAGTTGTTGGTTTCCTATATTCTCTTCTTTAATAGCTAGATTCAAAACAATTACCTCTCTTTGGTATCTTTGATTGCAGTTCCTGGCAATATGCCCCTTAAAGTTATACTTAAAATAGTTCTGTTTAACTAGTTGTCTAACTAATTCTTATTTTTCACTAATATTCACGTAACTTCCAGATGACGCCGTTAGTAGTTCACCTGCAGCTTAAAAGAACTCAAATTCCATCGTCAACTGCAAATATTTCTTTAAAGACATCTTTAACCTGATCCTCATATCTTCGGCTGCTATAAATTTGTCACTTGCACGAATCCACCATTTCACGAGAGGCACCTAGCTAAGATAATAGGGCAATCCTTTCCAAATCTTCTGCAAGTCCAGCTAAGGTCTCTTCTTTCCTCCGTACCGTGTTACAGAACTTGGCTCTGAATGCTTCTTTCTAGTACAACACTACTAACCTGTTGATCAATGCAGCTACCAATGTTTTATAGCTGTTACAGCTCTCAGCTGGAAGGTTACATAATGTTGTCAAAGCTGGTCCTTTTGTTGTTCACTACTCCACCCGTTCACTATGGAAATGATTTCGAACTGAGCCTGGTATGACTCCCATGGTAGCTTTCCACCATAGTACATTGGTTTCATTATTGGCCAGTGAACCTGTTAGCTAAATCTTGAAATTGGATTTGGTAGTGTCATGGTTGGAGTGGTCCAAAACTTCCTTCATTAACAAGTGGCACAGCAGTAATGGTTATAAGTGTAGACCAGTTAAGCTATCATATACTATATATGGTAGTAGATTGTGTTTTTGGTTGGAACTCTTGAGCGGATACAGAAAGATACGTGGCTAGTTTAATCTTTCATTTTTTATATTCTGTCTCTAATTTCTTTTCTAACTCATTAATACTTTTCTTTACTTCAATTTTGCCATAGCTTTTCAATATTTCTTAAATCTTATTGTTGTAATTACCCTGTATATCTCCAATCCTCTCATAGATCTTGTCTTCAATCAGATTGATTTTTGATTTTTAAATAGTACGTCTCTTTATTTTTCTAATTCCTTTTATAACCTCTTGATCATCTTACAATGTCCTGTTAATTTCTTTTTGGTCATATTTCATTTTTCAAACCTCTTTCTTCTACTTTTTGGTTTCGTTGTTTCTGTTCCTCTTTTAATTGTTTATCTATTTCCTCTAATTTTCTGTCCAGTTCTTCTTTGTCTTCTTTAAATGCTCTGTCTTTTTCTGTTTGTTCTTTTTCTGTTGTTTGATCTTGTTTAGCAGGTTTTTTATCTCAGTTTGTGCCCTTATGGTCATGTTCTTCTTTCATATAGTTGAAGTTTAACCAAAGTTCTATTTTATTTATCCCAAAATAATCCCTACTTGTTACACCAGGGTTGTAATGTTGTTATTTGATGCCGGGTTTTCTTAAATTACCATGAGAAATAATCCAATGCTGTTTTCCATAAAAACGATAACAATTTAAGTTATTTCTTCCTAGCAGGGCCTGGTGGTTAGTGTACTGGTTTTGTAATCTACAGGTCTCGAGCTCCAATCCCGCCAACGAACATATTCATTTTTCAGATGTGGGAGTGTTATAATATGATGGGCAATCCTACTGCTTATTGTTAGTTGGGATGCACGATGTTGACTAAATGCTCTTCCCTTAGTCTATCACTTCAAAACTAGGGACGGCTAGCACAGCTATTCCTCAAGTAGCTTTACCCGAACTTTAGCAAACAATCATAAAACTTGTTTCTTAACGCTTTCTCTTTTTTTTCTTTTCACAAACTGCCTTCATTGTACACAGTTGTAGGGCACATTTACAAATTACGTTAACTGCACTACACTAGCGTAATGAATGAATTTACTTGTACCACTTCATGGCTGAAACAACCCTCCCCCGATAAAAACAAACATAAAACACTGACCAATTCACTCTTATAATGACTCTCGAATGTAATAGAAAGTCTGACGTCAAATTCCTTAAAATGTCCTATACCTATCCGACCTTAATATCATCATCATCATGACTCGCAGCTCCCTCTAGTTGACAAATAAATTGCATTAAATACATAGCTTACAAGATTTGACTGTTATTGATTTTTTGTATTTCAATATAGCTTCTCTGTGTCTCTACAGACAATATTTTAAATATTATTATTTACTTTTTTATTTCATACCAGTCTGACAAGTAAATCAGTGTTTCTAAACACATTATCTTTATAAAGATCTATTGTTAACGGCTTTTTATATTTCAGTCCAGTTTGACAAGTATCTTTATATTTGAACAGACATTATCGTTGTGTATTAATTTTATATATTTCAAACAATCTTGACAAGTACCAACGTGTTTCCACAGATATTTTACCTGTAAAGATCGATTGATATTGATTTTTTATATTTTGGACTAGTTTGACAAGTACCTTTATGTCTCTACAAACACTGTTTTCATGTATGTTTATCGTTATTTACTTTTATATTTCAGATTCTTTGGTAAGTACCTTAATCTCTCTCTCTTCAGACATTAACTTTATAGGTACATTGATACTGATGTTTTATTATTTCGGACTAGGTTGACAAGTACCTTAGTGTTAATAAAAGAATGGAATTATCAGCAGCTTTGAGTCTCACCGAGGTTCAGATAAAAACTTGGTTCCAGAACCGCAGGTAAGGAGAGGTAAAATAATAACCTTTTAGTTCACACCTAACTCCGTGAAACCTATATACTGAAACCTTTTAATTCACACACAACTCTGTGAAACCGATATACTGAAACCTTTTAATTCACACATAACTCCATGAAACCTATATACTGAAACATTTTAGTTCACACCTAACTCCGTGAAACCTATATACTGAAACCTTTTAATTCACACACAACTCCGTGAAACCTATATACTGAAACATTTTAATTCACACCTAACTCCGTGAAACCTATATACTGAAACCTTTTAATTCACACACAACTCCGTGAAACCGATATACTGAAAACCTTTCAGTTCACACCTAGCTTCGTGAAACCGATATACTGAAAACCTTTTAGTTCACACCTAACTCTGAAAGCGATGATATCCTTCTTCGTGTAGTTTTGTTATTACTACAAGAACACTGTTTTGGATTATTTCTGACAAAGTTAAGTGTTAGATAAATGTCCTTTTAGTTTCTGGTCATAAAATCCTGTAAACTTTATAAAAACACATTACTAATTCAATGAGAAAAATAATGTAATATCTTAAACAATTATAGATAAACAATTCAACAAAGAAAATGGAATAAAATAGTAGCTTATAAAGATTAAGTTAACATTAAATAATGAAATATAACAAATACAAGCAGCACTTAATTAAATAACGATAAACTGGAAAAATTCCTTCTATAATTTGTTTCTTGGCTCATTTCTTTTTGCATGAAACTTATTTTGTACTGGTGAATGAAACATATTTTTTTAGAGCCCGGCATGGCCAGGTGGTTAAGGAGCTCGACTCGCAGTCTACCAAACATGCTCGCTCTTTCAGGTGTGTGGGGCGTTATAATGTGACGGTCAATCCCACTATTCGTTGGTAAAAGAGTAGCCCAAGAGTTGGCGGTGGCTGGTGATGACTAGCTGCCTTTCCTCTGCTAAATTAGGGACGGCTAGCGCAGATAGCTCTCGTGCAGCTTTGCGCGAAATTCAAAACAAACAAACATATTTTTTTAAACATCGCTCACTTAAAAGGCCCGCAAAATATTGGCTCACTTCCAATTTAATTTCACCTTAAAACTTCAACTATGAAAGCTCGTTGTTATAATGTCAAAATCTTATCAATTTCTCTGTAAAAATCAATGATTAAAAATAACATGACTGTCCAGGTAATAATCATGTTACTTCCCATGTAAATGTCATATGAAGTTTTAAAACAGCTAATTGTGGGATAATAGTTATTTCTGTTTCGTCTCTAACAGTGGAATATGATTACTGTTAGAGACGAAACGTTCTACAGAAATAACTTTATTATCCCACACAAAGCTGTTTAAAATTTTATATCGCTCGTAAGATCATTATATTATTACCTCTGTAAATATGATATTATTGTTGTTGATAAACATATTATTACCTTTTAGAATATCATAGCATTGTCTATATGATAATTATTTTACTACTTATGTTAAAATCATATCACTGTTAAACAGGAGCTGTTTTACCATGTAGTTTTGTGTAGTTTAAAAAGTTCAATGTGCAATTGAAAACTGAATTTCATACAGTTGTATATCTGCATGTAAGTACCGAAGAACTGTAGAACCATAAACCTCTCTAAAATGTACGTCATTTATTTATAACAATGGACGCTACAATATAATGTAGATTTTAGCATCATTAGATAAAAGTTTCATAAACATCTGATATAACAAAGTATGTATGATCTTACTAACATTTTTATTATGCCCAAAAATCGACTTTTGCATCCCAAAACGCAAATCGACAAAATAAATACGTGCTCCCCCCCCCCAGTGGCATAGCGGCATGTCTGCGGACTTACAACGCTAAAAACTTGGTTTCGATACCCATGGTGGGCAGAACACAGATAGCCCACTGTGTAGCTTTGTGCTAAAGTACAAATAAACAAATACGTAAAATAATGCTCAGCACCCTCCGGGGAGCGTTACAATATGGAACAAATATGGTTTGTAGAGCTTTGCAAGTCCCTTCAAATAGCCCCTGCTGCTAAACTAATTATTATAATTGACAATTTTAGGCATTGTGTGGATATGGTTCAGAGATTTTATACAACATTTTGATATTTAAATAGAGTAGTCCGACAGGCTCTTTAATGTTACATTGACCAAATAAACAATTACATTTTTCTTCAGATCTATGAGCATTAAGTTCAAGTAATAATCAGACAGAATAAAGATGATGTTATTGTTTTCCGATTCAGGCTATCTTCACATCCTGAAAACCGCCCATATTCCTGTGTTTTGTAATTAAGGCTATCCTCACATCCTGAAAAAAAAAACAACAACAACACAAATTTCTGTTTTTTTTTAATTCAGTCTGCCCTCACATTCTGAAAACTCTCACATTTCTGTGTTTATAATTCAGTCTACCCTACATTCTGAAAACCCTCACATTCCTGTGTTTATAATTCACTCTATCCTTACATCTTGAAACTCTCCACCACACACATTCCTGTGTTTTATTATTCGGTCTATCCTCACATCCTGAAAACCCTCACATTCCTGTGTTTATAATTCACTCTATCCTTACATCTTGAAACTCTCCACCACACACATTCCTGTGTTTTATTATTCGGTCTATCCTCACATCCTGAAAACCCTCACATTCCTGTGTTTATAATTTACTCTATCCTTACATCTTGAAACTCTCCACCACACACACATTCCTGTGTTATATTATTCGGTCTATCCTCACATCTTGAAAACCCTCACATTCCTGGAAATTCTTATTGTTTCATACGTAATATTATTATAGTGATGCCAGGATTATAATTATTTTGTCATGAAATAGTTTGATTTTATTGGTCTATCCTTTAATTAGAAATGTCAAGATATATGTTCTCTTGTATCGATTTTCAAACTAGAACGAAATGGAAGAAACAGATGACCGCTCGTATGAAGGTGGCCCAACGACAAGGACTCTGGCCAGCACCGTTCTTAACAGCAAGTCACGCCTTTAGTCCTTTTCTGGGCTCCGCAGGTATAGGACCTCTACTGGCGTCGGACGAGCCTACTTCCGCCCTGGGTCTGGTCTGTGGAAGGGATTCTTCAGTGTCAGAACAGGGAAAAGAAAAGAATTAACTTAAGAAGAACAAGCGAAAGTGAACATACTCATGAATGTGTACATATATATATTAATGTATTATTGGGGCTTTCAACTTCTCAATGACTACTACAGATCAGACTTTCGAATAAAAATGGTAACGTTATCAAAACGTCAGACGATTTGATGTGAGCGATGGAAATCCTTGATTCTTATACTACAAACGTGTTTGTCAGTTAGCATTGATCAGTGTTGTAACAACACATCATTTGGTGTCGTTCAAACAATTTTATTCTATTGTGAAAGTAAAAGGTACTTTTCTAACCATCAAGAAATATTTGTATTGTTTGTCGGTGAATAGAAGCGACACCTTTATAATGTAGACAAATTCCAGAAGTGAAACTCTTTCTCTCATCGTGTTTGTCTTTCCCCGGATAAAGAACCGAGGTTTATAATATTAAAGTATACGTGAAAAAAAAAGGTTCTGAGTCCATGTAACTTTAATTATAAAGGAAACAAAAGTACTGTAGGTGGCTTTAGCTTTATTTTCTTTTTGTTTTGTGCTTCATTTTGTTATATATGAAACTGATTTTTATTAAATTAAGTCTAACGAAGTACTTTTTTAATAGCAATATATTTTAGGCTTAAGTTTCTTAAGTAAAATCCAAATACCATAAGGACAGAAAATATCATATCCTCTATATACGATACAATCAAACAACACTTCTGGAGATATATGTCGTGATTATATTTACATTTATAGAAATGTCTCGTAATAAATTCCAGATTGCGTTAAACAAAGTTAAGAATAATAATACTTAAATAGCTTAATTATTTTTTTATTTGTTTAAAACAAAAATCATGAAAAATATTCGCTAAAACCTACAACAATTTCAAGCATAAATGAAACTACAAACAAATCCTTTCTAGCTGGAGACAGCTTTACAAAACAAGGTGAAGAAAGTTTACAATACACAATAAAGACAGTTTACGATACAAGATGGTCAATTTGACTCATTATTACTTAAACTTTTATTGTCGTTTATATCTGAAATTATTTTTCGTTGATCGAAGATATTGGAAAGCTGGTCCTTTCAGTTATAGGTAAACCTGAACCAACCCAAATCTTAAACTCATATCTCTCTATGTTTTAATGTTTTAAATAACTTGCAATAATAACAGTGATTTTTACTTAATGACGAAGTCTATTTAGCTATTTAGATTTTGAGACGAGGTCAATTACATGAAGTTTGTTATACATACATATAATAGTACTGTTAACAAACTAAGTTTCTTTCATGTTAATGAACGTTAGCCCGCTTTATAAGAACTCGTTATAACTGAGTCTAAGAGTTTAGAACCTGTTTGTTATAGAAAAAAGATCTTTGTAATCTATGTATTACTGTTACTCAAAATTTTCTGGTTGTTAAATCTGATCGTGAATTAAATGTGATAAAAGGAAATTCTTATGTAAATCCTCTGGTCTAAATGTTAAAGACATATTTACAGAAATTATCCTTCTATACAAGAAATCGAAAGTTTATTTGTTCATCAAGAACTTCTGTGAATTTACATATCTTGATCTAGGTATTTTAAGACAAAGGTAAAAATAAAAAAGAAAAGAAATTCGTTACATTAAAAGCTTGAAGAGAAAATTTGCAAGGTTCTTTTCCCACGTTTTGTTTCTTAAGTTATGACATTTTGCTTGTGTGATAAATGGCTTAAACATATGTCAAAAAATATTAAACTGATTTGTAGAATCGATTAGTTATTCTATTGATGCATCACACTTCCCAAGTTCAATAAATTGTTCCTTTTTCTTCGTTTAGAGGTGAAATGCTGGATAACTAGCGACCATAAGGTAATAAGGGACACATGTCTGTCGATAATAGATGTCCCCACGTTTCTAGTGCCTCAAGAGTTACTTTGTATAAACAAAACTTCACAAGACGCGATGAAAAAAAACCTTTAACTAAAAATTTTTTTACATTGAAAATTTCCAGAATCTTTAAAGTATTTGTCTCCATCACCTAAAAAAAGTGTTTTTTTTAAATTATATACCGAATTTGTTGCCTAAAGAAATTTTATGCATAAGTTACACATAACTGTAAGGTAATTATTTTCATATTAATAGATAATCATTTGACATAAACATCAATGTGCAATAAGTATTAAAAAGCTGAGAAAATCAAATGGTTGTTACTTTGTAAACATCACACATACCATACTTAACTTCTATCTCATATAATTGTAAACAGAACGGTCTTATTTCAGTTCTAAATATAAGCTTTTTTTTAACTGGTTTTAATTCCAATATTGACTCACTTTAAAGCAGGTATAAATTAAAACAAAAACAGAGCATCATGCTGTCTATATTTAAGGAATGTTTTAAAACTGACAATTAATATTAAGTTATCATCGAAGCATAAAACTTAACTAAATATTAACGAAGTAATAAGTTTGGCTAATTCAGTGTAATGGCAACAGCTATTTCTGTAGTAAATCTCATAATAATACTAAATGTTTGTGGTAGACAGAACAATAATTATAATAATACTAGTTTTGATACAAATCGATCTCTATTTGCTTAATGTTATAAAGTTGACAAATACAATGTTTCTTGCGAACGTAGAAAATTCCTTTTATTTTTCGAATAAGACAAAATTGAGAATAATTATTACAGTTATTTGTTTGGAACACTAGAAATCTCCGTGTTGTATAACTAACGTAAATATAACAAGTTTTTCTTTCTATTTAACCTAGTTCAATAATTAAAAGGTGACGATGATATAGGAGGTGTTTTACAGTAGAACTGTAACGCCCCCGATGGACGTTACACAATAGTACACATCAACAACCCCCTAAACTATTACACAGTCTTTTATATACAGTTTAGATGCATGTATTTCTCATTCGGTTCTTTCTGGGTGGTCCATTTCATTAGACAATAACCAGTAGTGTTGTATTGACCATAAATGAGGCTGTTCTTACCATCAAAAAAATCTAAAACTGAACAACATTATGTTTTTCATTAGAGCAACCAAACAGTCCATCTGGTTGTTTTCTCTGGAATCTTCCAGGATTTTGGACTGAAGAGTAAACCTTGTAGACTAGACGTCCTTATGACAACCCTCTTCACCAGCGGCACGATGTCCATCTTCTTGTTCGTGAAAGACAATAGAATCGATAAATATAAATGTTCTTTAGTATCATATATTATGTTTAAAAGATTAAACTTTGTGTAAAATAAAACAGTCTTGCTTCCACTAGGTTTATCTGAACGTTTGACATCAAGAAAATATTTCACATTCGCTACAGAAAAGTTGTCACTTGTATATCAAAATTTAGTTGCTGAAACAACATGCTCAGGAAAATGTTTCCCGTTATACAACCTTCCGTTTCTTGATCAGTAGTCCTTACCCTAAAATGAGAAGACACATATTCTCTTGGTTATAATCAAACTTCTTGCAAAGTCTCGGGTTCTCACACTGCCTGTAATTTAAACAGACTTTCGTTATTTGTGAACATGATTAAGAAGTTTTACGTTATTAGTAATACCAGTGAATTTTGCTCTTCATTTTCCATTTGTTCTAATATGAGTATGTGCTGGCATCTAATGGAGTTATTTCGAACTATTTAAATCTAATAAATTTGCATTCGGTGTTTTTTGAGACCTTCTTTCTCCATGACACTAAAATTTGATTTCCCTTAGATTATTTTCCATATTTTTTGTAATTATTAAATTATAACACACAAGAGTGATAAATTACTTTGTGTATAGATATAATTCTAATATTTTTTGTATGTTTTATGTTGTCAGTGACATGCATTCTTGTAAAAAAAACACTAACTAATATGAACCCAGAACAGTGCCCTATGTTTGATTCTATATATATATCACAAATATTTGTACTAAATTTAGTTTTTATTCTAGACAAATATTATACTAATTAATTAATACGTTAAAATACTCTACTGTTTGTGTTTCTCTCCTTAGTCTCTTTGAACCTGCAGAATTAACACAATAAGTGCTATGGAGCAGTGCTTGTTGCGCATTTGTCAAAAAGTAATGAACGTGTTACACTCGATCAGTTTATGTAAACCAATCTATCTCTTTCTCTTTGAAAATCTCATCTTAAGATTAAGATAAAGAAGGAATATAATTCCTCTTGCCAGGTAAAATCTACCGATAATGGCACTGCAATTAGATTTTGTAGTGTTAATAGCTGTGTATGTGTATATATTAGTTTACCCGATTGAAATAACGTATGTGTATATATTAGTCTACGTGCTTGGAATAATGTATGTGTATATATTAGTCTACATACACATACATTATTTCAAGCACGTAGACTAATATATACACATACATTATTTCAAGCACAAGCACGTAGACTAATATAAAATAATGTATGTGTATATGCATTCATATTCTCGAATTTCTCCTATGTTAACGGATTTTCTTTTAATGTGAGTATTTACTTTAATTCTTCATCTGCTATCGGTTTCAGACGCAATGCAATTGCTAAGCCAAATAACTATAATTATTGTCTACTTGGGATCAACACAAATATCGGGTTTATAATATTTAAGATCAACTGACGTTGAAAACGTTTTCATTCTATTTTGTTATCGAAATTCATTAAACAGTCAGAATGCCTATATTTTACGTTTCTACTCAATAATCTGTTATTCTATAAGTTTATTGAGATCTGCCTGATTCAAAGTGTTTTTTTTTCACAAGAAAGAACAAGCTTCAATATTTCCAAAATAATGTCGAAATCAGATTCAAATATGTCATAACAATAACATTTTAATCGCATTTTTAGGTTTAAAATATCATAAAATTTTATATGCTATTCGATTCCAAGTTTCAAGAGAATACAAATAAATATATCATGAAGATTATATTTTCACAACATCCAATAAACTTATTTAAATATTAACAAAAGTTGCCTATTGTAACAAGGTCCAATTTTCTCAGTTAGGGATGTATGAAAGTATCCTAGAAGAATAACGTCCACAATCCTGCGAGGAAACGAACGCAAACCTTTTTCAGTTAGGTTTAGTTAAAAACCTTCTCTTCCAACCAGGTTTAGTGCCATATTATCTGAAGATTAAACCAAATTTCCTATTACAACTACATCCAAGTATTATCAGTTAAAGATTAACTAAAATATTTTTGTCAAATATCTTCAGTTAAATTAAAAGGCCTTTTAACAATACCATAAAATATTCTATCTAAAATTTGCAAAATTTCGAGAACATGCAGCAATGTTTAGAGTTACGGATATAGAACGGATCTCCTAAAACTCTGTATAGCTCAATGACAAGTAATAAATCGAACGATGCATTGGGATTCACATTAACTTCTCCTTCTATTAAAACTTATATTTTACTATTTGTAAGATATCCTGATTCAAGCAGATCTCTAAATAATTCTCATTGAAAGAAATATCACTTCAAATCCGATAACCATTATTAAAGATCGCTTCAGTTAATGAAAACATTTATTGTTATTTAATAGGTGTAGTAATTTCTTATGCAAACATGCAGAGGTAAGTTGAACACATTTGATTTATAGATTCAAACTGATTTTGTCGAAATTAACATATATATATATTAAAGGGCTTTGTTTAACAATCCCTATATGTTGCTAGCTGTACAAAACATGGTACATAATTCAATCTCATAAAATTACTTTTCTGTCATTTGAAAAAAAGAAAAAAATTGATGAGTATTCTTTTTAAGATTTAAGAAACTGTTAATACTTTTTACATTACAGTAGATTGCATACAGATTTGAATAGTACCTGTGGATTATGTACAGATTACCTGTGGATTATATACACATTACGATTGGGTTATAAACCGGCAATATTCCTTAAGAAGTTCTATACGTCATCATGTGAACAAAGACAGAAATTGAATTCATTAAAATGCTGATTCAAAATACGTAGTTAAAAATTTATAGATGGTACTGTTTAGAAGAAAACTGGAAGTGTTAATTACAAACATTTATTTCGTGTTGGTTTCCTAGTTGAAATATGAATTCTTAATGAAATACGGTATCTAAAAAATTCTTTTAAAAACGACTTCACATTCTACGGTTTTTCCAACTATGTTACATTCCAAAAAACAGAGTAATTAAGTATTCCGTTTTTAACATATGTGAGATGTAGCCAGCCCTCCTGTGGAGTTAACCGTATGTAGAGATTTGTTACGCTATTATGATTATTAGTTGAATATTACCATTATCAGAACATGTGGGACGTAGTCAGACCTTCTGTTATAATTTACGCATTGTAAAGTCATGCCACATTACACCTGTTTACTATATATTAGTCTCTACCAGTATGATAAAACTTCCCACTGCACCTGTGTATTATTTATTAATCTCTAGCAGTATGATAGAACTTTCCACTGCACCTGTATACTACTTATTAATCTCTAATAGTGTCATAGAACGTTCCACTACACCTCTTTACTACTTATTAGTCTCTAACAATAGGATAGAACTTCCCACTACACCTGTTTACTATTTATTAGTCTCTAGCAGTGTGATAGACCTTCCCAATACACCTGTTTACTATTTATTAATTTTTAGCAGTATGATGGAACCTCCCACTGCACCTGTTTACTACTTACTAATCTCTAACAGTATGATAGAACTTCCCACTACATCTGTTTACTAATTATGTTTCTCTCGCAGGATTATAGAAGTTTCCAATACACCTGTTTACTGATTATTGGTATTTGGCAATATGATAGAATTTCCGACTGCACCTGTATATTATTTATTAATCTCTAGCAGTATGATAGAGCTTTCCACTACAACTGTTTACTATCTATTAATCTCTAAAAATAGGATAGAACTTCTCATTACACATGTTTACTATTTATTATCCTCTAGCAATATGGTAGAACTTCCTACTACATCTGTTTACTATTTATTAATCTCTAGCAGTATGATAAAACTTCCTACTTTACCTATTTACTGATTATTAGTCTCTAGCAAAATGATAGAACTTCCCACTGCACCCGTGTACTATTTATTAGTCTCTAGCAGTATGATAAAACTTCCTACTACACCTATTTACAAGCTATTAATCTCTAGAAGTATGACAGAACCTCCCACTACACTTGTTTACTATTTATTGGTTTCTAGCAGTACGATGGAACCTCTTACTACCCCTGTTTACTATTTATTAATCTCTAACAATATGATAGAACTTCATACTACACCTGTTGACTAATTATCAGTCTCTAGCAGTATAATAGAAACTCCCATTACACATGTTTACAATATTTTAATCTCTAGCAATAAGATGGAACTTCGCACTACACATACATGTTTTTTTGTGTAGTGTATCGCTCTTTTACAAACCCGGGCTTTGTCTTCTGGTTGAACAATTTCAGAGAAAAGTGACAATTGAAATGCCATGCTATTGTGTTTATCTTGGGTGAGGCTTATTTTTAATGTCAGTAATGTGATGAGTGGACTTGCTTGTTATAATAAAACATTAAACACAAAATGCTGATTTGTCCTAAATTAGGTTTATTTCGTAGATACGTATATTTAGTCAGAAGAATTAAGGTAGAACATGTACAGTTATTGAAAGACAGTTTTATCACAATTATATCCTCACAAAAGAGTTCTGCCATTTAATTTACAAAGGAAAAAGATAAAAAATAGAAATGTAAAGCTGAGAAAGTCTTTAAGGTACAAAATATTGAACTCCTTGAAGTGCTGTCAGTTTCACTATGATGTTTTGTTGAAAGTTGCAGTCTCTTTTCCGTTACACACTGAGAGTTATAAAATTTGCATATGATCTGCATGAAATTGACATTAAAGACGGGACAGAACATGAAACTGTTGTTCTTTTTATATTAACGAAAGAACTTCGCAGAACAGTCTGGATGTAACAAGAGGGAATCCTCAATAGCCGCGGTACTTGAAATTCTTTTATGCAGGATTAGAGTAAATTAACCTTTGAGATCCCCCCCTTTATTAGCTATATTTTTATACACCAGCAATACCAAGCGCAGGGCGTGCATATACCCGATTCGATTTAATTACTCATCATGATCTCTACTAGCCTACCCTCAAATTTAAATTCTTTTATGCAGGATTAGAGCAAATTAATCTATGAGACCTTGGGCGTGGTAAGATATATTAATCGAAAGGGTTTGATCGCCTGAGTCCAAAACTGTAATTAGATCTCAAATCGGTCAAGATATAATGGAGCTATGAGCTAAAAGTTTGTACTTGAAAAACTCAGAGCCATTCTATGAGCCGCTATGGCGCGGTTAAAAATATGATATGTCGTTTTATTTATCAAAATACACAGATATAGTGTAAACATAATATACTATAAATACAACAAGACAATTAGGAATACTAATAATAAAAATGTGTTGATATTATATAACAGTGCAAATGTTGACACGAACAACATAAAATTATTTATGCGATTTAAAAATTCAACTGTTGACACTAATAATATAAAATTATTTACGTGACTTAACAATCCAAATGTTGATATTAATAATATAGAATCTCTTAGGTGATTGAATCATGGAAATGCAGACATTAATAATATAAAGTTCATTACCTGATTTAACAGTGCAAATGTCGATAAAAGAATTATTTAATTAACAACGCAATTATCAATGTACAAAATGTTAGCTTTATAAAGATTAGTACAACTGTGATTATATTTACATTAGCGATGCTCAGTTTACCTCTCAACAGTACAGAACTCCTCAGTCTTACTTAGTTTGCTTGGAATAGTTTATAGAAAATATCTGTTAGTATTTACTGCTTAAATAAGCTACAATAATATATTATTTAATGTCTTTAGTTGAGAAGAGACACCAAACAAATGTATGACGCTCAGAAAAATAGTACTAGAGAATCTGAGGTACTTCTGAAGTGAACAATACAACAAAGCTTGAGTTATTTCTGAGTGGACAATATAAGATAAATTAATTATTTCTGAGTAAAGAGCATAAGAATTATTACTGGATAAAACGTTCTAGAGAACTTGAGTTACTAATATTACTAAAGAATGTTTTTTTTAGTTTAATAATTTAATTTCAAAAGCCATTTAACATGTTCTGCACATTTCTGCATTGAAGGATAGTCTAAGAAAGCTTTATCCCAAAATTTCAAAAAGTGATATTATTAGTCTATGGCCGAAGTATGCTACTAATATCAACATGAACTTTGACCTTTTCTTGTAGGTCTCATTCTTCAAAGCTATAATTGTTAAGTAAGTTCCCAATTTTCTTCTTCAGCAGTTTGGACAACCGCGTAGTTTATGAAATACCCAAACGCAAAAATGAAAAACAAGACTGGAAATAAAAGTTTGGATACTTTATCAATCTTTACAGCTAAGACTGGATACGAATTCAGACTTTTTGATATCCTAAGACAAGTAAACCTAGATTTTGTACTAGAAATCTCTTTATCTTGTTCAGAAACTCCGTCGGTAGAGGATGGGGAAATCATTTCCATTTCAGAGCTCCTTGCTTGAGGTTCAATCTTATCACTTTTCCCCTAGAAAGTAACATAGTAACAAACTGTTTAAATTATTTAACAACGTTTTTATAACTACACTAATTTACAAAAGGTATTCTATATATTTTTTAGAATGTTATTAAGTACAAAGGAGTCTTTGAAATTCTAAATACCCGATTTGAACACGTCTTTATGATCTGAGTGTGTGAGTATCTTATGTCGGAAACAGCTGTTACAAACCCTTCTCGAAAACAAACAGTTTTAGTTAACATCAGTCTACCTATCAAACACCAAACAACGTGAAAATGTAGTTCTTATACATGGCATTCCATCACGTCTTTATACTGGCTGTAGTTATCACTTGACTTGCTGATCTTCCTTACTGCATCTCTTTATTGAGGTTTCTCTTCTACTGCTAGTGGTGTTCTTCAGCCTTTCTCTGGTCTACTTTATATCTTAGTATAGTCTCGCTTGAGTGTAAGTTGATGTAAAAAGATTTTTTTATTTTTCTGATTTTACACTATATCCGTATCCAGAATTTCATGTTGGTTCCTATTTATTATATGGTTTGTTTTACAGTTATGTTCTGACAATATTGTTTTTCCCTGTATTTCTCCAATGTATGTACTTTCGCACGAGCAAGGTCGAACCAAAGAACAAAGACTAAACAAAAATATGGACGCAAATAAACTGACAATCCGGAAAAAGTCATCTCATTACAGTGATAAAAACCCGTTCGAATCAGTGTTATTTTTATCCACTGGTACAGATTACCGTACAACAAGGAAATTGTTTGGTTGTAGTTCAAGGTTTTATTAACCACAAAATAATTTCGGGCTCAGTTATTTCATAAAATAAAGTTAAAGGTTATTTATAACAACTGAATACTGATATGTATTTTTAGATAAGTAAAATAAAGTTAAACATTATTTGTAATAACAAACATCTGATAAGTATTAATATATATAAGGTAATAGATTAGGACTCACCCGCCTACGATAGCGATCCTGAGAAGGGCATTTCCCCAAAGAGTCTTGCGTTGTGTTATAGAGAGGGCTTTCCTTATTTCTATACAGGTAATTCACTGCAATAAACTCTAGTAATGAAGCATAGATGAAAAACATGCAGATCCCATCCCACAGGTTCATGGCAGTAAGATCTGACACTACAGGAAGTGTTGACCGGAAGCTATTGGTCGTGGTACAGAAGTTTAACATAGCGGTGACACCAATCATCACACGTGCTGGTACAGCGTTTATATCAAGCCAGAAACTAAGGAAAGAACTGGTTACCAGAAGAGTTCCAGGAACGTAAACAGCCGTGTAATAGTAGGATTTATCTCTGGTGAAGACTAGAAGTACAGTTAGACAACTGTAGTTACCTGGAAAAATAGAAATTTATTTATAACACAACTAATGGTATCAAATAAATATTTTCAAACATAGCAAACATGAGAAGTTAAATTATGGTTAAGGGGTATTATAAGTGTACATAATTGTGAATGGAAAGCTATCGCCGGCTCTATTAGTGATAAAATACACGAAAGAATGCAAGCAAGTGTAAATGAGTTTCGAAGTACCCCTAGCAACTCCTAATCATTCGTTTGGCGTTAAATTGTAAGAATGTTTGGTTAGAAACATTAATTAAAAGTTTATTCTGTACACAGCCAGAGTGTAGTGGTAGTTAACAGTTAATAAAAAGTAGTCCCTACATGAAATTATAATTAGTAGTAGTTAACATTTAATAAAAAGTAGTCCCTACCTGAAACTATAATTAGTAGTAGTTGACAGTTAACAAACATAAGTCTCTATCTGTAATTACAAGTTATTAATAGTTGGCAACAAACAATAGTCTCTATCGGTAATTACAAGTTTACAAGTTAGTATTAGTTGACAGTCAACAAACAATAGTCTCTATCGGTAATTACAAGTTTACAAGTTAGTATTAGTTGACAGTCAACAAACAATAGTCTCTATCGGTAATTACAAGTTTACAAGTTAGTATTAGTTGACAGTCAACAAACAATAATCCCTATCTGTAATTACAAGTTAGTATTAGTTGACAGTCAACAAACAATATACCTCTTACCTCGCCATGTGTGTCTTTCATCACATAACCCGGTTTCATTTTTTACTAGGTAAGCATTATGTTTCCTCAATGAAGTAGCATCCTGAAGACCTGGGGTCAAGGTCGACCACTCAAACTGTACTTCAGAATTCTCGTGGGAAACTGGAACATAACAGAAATATTAACTCGAAACACTATATATATATATATATATATATATAATATATTATCTATTAACCTATAA